>NW_017673510.1:5377-6142 GCF_001879085.1 Nicotiana attenuata | reverse complement strand
ACGTACTTTGTCTTATAAGAGATTAACAGAGGAAAAGAAGGGACTGCATCATGGTCCCAGGGCTTAGTTCAAGTGGCAAAGGTTGAGGGACTGTGATTAGGTCACAGGTTGAGCTCTACGCCATGTGAACTAAGCCTGGTATTAAGTGGAAAAGGGTAGAGGGGCGGGCCCATTATCTCTGAGTTTCGAAGGCTGCGGTTGGTCCTAAGGGTTGGCCCCAGAGAGATTTTACGGTACATAGAAAAAATAGAAAAAAGAAGGGACTGCATCTGCATGATGAGGACAAAACTTATGCTGACATGATGAACTGTTTTTGCTTCTGTATATAAATCTTATCTGATGCAAACACATAAAAGATGAGGTTTTTCATGACAATCTTGCAATTTAAAAAAACATAATGATGTCAAATGTGACAATGGTTTTGTTGCAGGTGGTCATATGCAATTGTGATATTGCTGTTAGCTGCTTTATCTATTTGCCTCTTCTTTCTTCTCCTTCTCCTCCTATTTCATAGGTAAGATTTTTCGTTACGGGTATGTAACTCTTGTTACTTAGTGGTATTTGGTAGTTCAGATTTTTGTTGGATCTATTAAATTTTTAAGTTCTTTTTTTGATAAAGTAAAAGTTTTATTAATAAAGTACCGAGAAGGTACTCAAAAGTACAACCAAACAAGACAGCCCCTACAAAAGTCTCTAGCTACATATTTGCAAGCGAGTCTAAAAATTCCATATACTAATTAATACTCTCTAGTATACTCCTTTTAC
>NW_017673510.1:0-1647 GCF_001879085.1 Nicotiana attenuata | reverse complement strand
TTTTTTTTTTTTTTAGTTTTTTTTTTTTTTTTTTTTTGTTTGCGTAGCTCTTACGGTTTTTTCCATTTACACAGGATGCTTTTATTATATGGGAATTTCTTGTTTTTATCTTTATCTCTCAAGTTTTAAGTTATTGATCTTTGCTATAGTTATTTACTTTACCAAGTATAACAGGTGGTACATTTGCTCAGAAACAGCCTTGTCCCTTTGGACTGGCACTTTATATATTCAATACTTGAAGTCTCACGTATCTAAGCCATGGTATGTGTCTGTCCAGCAGTGCTTTATCTTTTGAGCGCTTTTTTTTCAATAACCTCTTGGCTTAAAAAAATGGAGTTTTTGTTCTTGTCGTTGAAATATGTCTTTTTATTTTTAAAAATCAATGATATCTTCCTTTCAGTCAAAAAGAAGATATAAAGGTGGAGCATACAAAAGAAGGATAATTTGCATTACTGTCCAACTTAGATTGAACCTTTTTATGGCTTATGCTTCCTAAACTTTTAGTGGAAGCATGTTGGTTTCAGTTCAACTGCACTGATGTGAGCTTTGCATAGTCATAGTATCATGAATCATATAGACAATAGCAGACCCAACTAAATTTGGGATTAAGGTATAACTGATTGATTTTTATATGTTGGCTTCAATTGCTTTAGCGTATGCGATAAATTGACTAGTGTATTCGTTTACTTGAAAAGTGAATTCTTGCATATCTTGTTACTTTAAAAAGGAAGTTCCAGATGTTGTTGGATGGAACACAGACGAGTTGATTTGAATGTGTCAGGTGCATGAAATGTCAGTCCCGCTTTATTGATGTAAGAAGCTTGGAAAAGAGGCCATGCCATTACCCTTTAATCTCTGTTGGCATTGCCTTTACATGTCACATAAGGTTAACTCCTTGACTGAACAATCTGAAAAGAAACCAAAGTAAACTCAAGTATGAATAACCACTGGAGGTATAATATTTTAGTTGTTATGAAATGGCAGTTGAAGAGATTATTAAGCAATGCTGACCTCGAACCCCGATATCTTGCATTTTATCCAGGTGAAATTTCATTTTCATTGAACTGTGTTGAAGTTACATTTGAGTGGGAACAAGGAAATTAGACTGACGAGCTGGGAGATAAAATTTGATTTGCATATGTGCACCACTTTTGTACTCAAGTTGGGAGATCGAAAAAATAATGATAAAATAGCCAGGCTGATTGAATCTGCAAGAATTGGTTCTTATTTAGGTTCCTTAAGTCATCTAAGATGAGTAGGGGAACTACTTTTGTCTTATAAGAGATTAACAGTAGGAAAAGAAGGGACTGCATCATGGTCCCAGGGCTTAGTTCAAGTGGCAAAGGTTGAGGGACTTGTGATTTAGGTCACAGGTTGAGCTCTACGCCATGTGAACTAAGCCTGGTATTTAAGTGGAAAAGGGTTAGAGGGGCGGGCCCGATTATCTCTGAGTTTCGAAGGCTGCGGTTGGTCCTAAGGGTTGGCCCCTAGAGAGATTTTACGGTCATAGAAAAAACTGAAAAAACAAGGACTGCATCTGCATGATGAGGACAAAACTTATGCTGACATGATGAACTGTTTTTGCTTCTGTATATAAATCTATCTGATGCAAACACATAAAACGATAGAGGTTTTTTACATTGACTA
>NW_017673509.1:107286-132163 GCF_001879085.1 Nicotiana attenuata | reverse complement strand
GTCTGATGAATCTTTCTCCTAAGATAACAAGATAGAAACCCTAGTTTGAGGAACCTTCGCCTAGGATCAAAAGCTTAGTCTGATGAATTTTTCTCCTAAGATAACAATATAACAAAAACCTAGTCTGATGAACTTTCTCCTAGGATCAACATCTTAGTCTGATGAATCTTTCTCCTAAGATAACAAAATGGACCTAGTCTGATGAATTTCCTCCTAGGATGAAAAATCTTAGTCTGATGAATTTTTCTCCTAAGATATCAAACTGGACCTAGCCTGATAAACCTTCTCCTAGGATTAAAATCTTAGTCTGATGAATCTTTCTCCTAAGATAGCAAAAGAACTTGTCTGATGAACTTTCTCCTAGGATCTAAATCTTAGTCTGATGAATCTGTCTCCTAAGATAGAAGACCTAATTTGATGAATTTGCTGGTCAAATGTCCTTGGTGTTACTCACAGGGTCGTACATTCCGGTCAAGTCTTTAGTTTTACTCTCATCATTGCATCAATAGCTTAGGTGATTTACATTTTGCTAACAACTCACAAATCTTCCCAACTACCAAACTGGGGCAGAAAATTTTCTTTGTTTGTCTGTTTTGTTGAAATCAGGAGCCCACCTAGAGAGCAAGGGAATACTTTTCAAGTTCAGCAATCAGGAGCCCACCTGGAGAACAAGGGAATACTTTTCAAGTTCAGCAATCAGGAGCCCACCTGGAGAATAAGGGAATACTTTTCAAGTGTCAGCAATCAGGAGCCCGCCTGGAGAATAGAGGCATATATTTCAAATTTCAGCAGTCAAGCATCACTCGGAGGAATAGCGAAACATCTCCGACCACAATTCAAGGCAACAACGCAAGAACTCCATCGGAAGAATACAAGTTCAAGGCAACACAAGAGCAAGTTTGAAAACGTAGATAGGACCTTCTTGTAATTCATAGATCATAGCTTAGGCTATCTCCTTTTTTATTTTGACACGGTGTAATAAGGAGGTCAGCGAGCAATAGCAGCAGCAACAGCAGTGAAATCACAGCTCCTGGTAGTCCCAGCTACCAAACCTTCCCGAACTACACTGACCTGATTCCTTTTTAGCCAAGGATATGTAGGCAACCTTGAAGCAGGGTGCGGTCAAATATTTCAAAAATGCTTCACACGGAATATTCAAACGGGCAAAAATCGCTCGTTTCCGCTCACTTATCTTTGCACGAAAACTCTTCATGTTCCCGAGCAAAGAGGGGCAGCTGTGAGCACGTGATTTTTGCCCTATGTGAATTATTCCCAAAAATTCAAGCAAATGATTTTTCTTTCATTATTTTACAATTTTGTGAATTTTGTGTTATTTTCTGTTAATTATTTGCATTTTATTTTTGCATTTTAATTCATATGAAAAATATAAAAAAAAATATAAAAAATACGCTTGACATTTGCATTCAGGATTTGCTTTCATATTTTAGGATTAATTAGTAGTTAAGTTGCTTTTAAAATAAAATAGAGAAAATAACAAAAAAAGGGGTCTTTTGCATTTATATTTTTAATTGTTTTAGTTTACAATTAAATAGGAATTAGGGTATTTAGGAAAATATGATTTTTAGTCTTAATTTTGTTTTTGAGTTTTAATTTAGCATTTCACAAAATCAGGAAAAGATTGAATATATACAATATAACAAAAAGAGAAAAGAAAACAAAAGAAAGAAAGAAAAAAAAAAGAAAGAAAGCAATTAAAAGAATTGGGCCATTCCAATTAGAGATCCACCTGGCCCAAACCAACACCCAGTCCAGGCCCAATCGTCCATCCGACCCAGTCCCTGGTCTCTCCAAACGACCCCGTTTAATTAGCATTTAATCTGGACCGTCGATGATAATCAATCAAACGGTCCAGAACTAAGGGTTCTCTAATATAAGAATGTCGGACCTCACCACCCCACCCCCCACCCCCCACCCCCGTATCATCATCCCCAAATCACCCCAGAGACCGACCCTGTAACGCCGCCGCCGAAAATCGCCCACGGCGGCGGCCTGTCTCCGTTCGACCTCAAAATCACACCCCTGGTTCCCCTTCCCCTCCCCTTTACGAATTCACCATCCGTTTCCTTCAAATCCCGGCCAAATGTTCGAATCTTGGGTCAAACATTTTCCGGCCACAACGCAACCTCCTCCAAATCACCCCAAATTTACACCGGTGAATCTCCTCCGTCTCCTCTTTCCAATGATCTAAGAATCACCCCTCGAATATGGCCGGAACTGTTCGAATTTCAATTTGAATATTTTCCGGCCAAAACCCTAATTGCCCCAAACCACTCCAAATTTATACCATGTGATCCCCTCCTCTTCCTCATGAGGATTTCAGCGTCATTGAAGTTCAAATATCACCGAAAATGGGCTAACTTCGAGTTTGAGAAAAATATTGAATTCAGTAAGTTTTTTCGGTCTTGTTGTTTCTTTTTCATCTGTTTTTGTTAGTTTGATTCATGTTGTTTCTGATAATTCAACATTGTTTTAATTTCTATATGACTTTGATTTTTTTTTTAGTCTAGTTCGATCCTAGCTAATCGTTGTTCTATTAGAATAAATGCTTAGGTTAATTCATGAGTTTTAGTAATTGTTCTCCGCCCTGTTATCATAATTTTTTTCAACTTCTTATTAAATTGCTTCTGACTGATTTTTTTCAGTTCAGTGTCGTTTCGATTGTGATTAGTGGCTTGTGTTAGTTTTAGTGTTAATTATTGTTTACTAATTTGGTTCAATTGATAGTATAATAAGAGTTTGGATAGGGATTACAGTTTTACAGCTAAAATTCATGTTTTCGTTAGTTGACCATGGTTTAATCAGGGCTGGGGGTAGGTTAGTGATTCTAGGAATAAGCTAAGGGCAATTGGGGCAGTTCAAGGGCTTGGAATCTGTTAAAAACTGAAATAAGAAGTTCTAGAACACTCTAGAATGGGTCTAATTTGGAATTTTAGGAAAACATGGTGTGCTTACTTGTGTATCAAGTTACTAACTAGAGGACTAGCTGAAAATAAATGAGGGACTAATATGTAAAACAGAAATTGAGGGCTGCCCTCCCTTAGGCCTATAAATTGGCATTCACATGCCTTGAATAACAAGTTTGGAGCCTCAATATTCCCCCCAAAAATCTCCTCAAGCTCCACAGATCTGAAATTCAAAATTCAGATCAAAAACTCCTTTTAGATCTTAGCTTTCTCAAAAAGAAAAATCAAAAACAATAGAAAACTGTCAAAAATCCAAAAAAACTACTGTCCCATTAATTTTTGCTTTGGATCTCGAGGTTTTCATCCTCTGAAACAATTTCCTGGTTCATCCGGAGTAAAAATGGTTTGATTTGTGGTCCTACAAGGCTGGTTGAAGTTGTTCAGTGCTGGGATTACTATTTTACCACTTGAACCAAGCTGATTCCTGTTTGTTTATTGACTACTAGGCTGCTGCTTTTACTGACTCGTTACCTCTTGATTCCCTTTCAATTTTCAGGTACACTCTTGAAACTGTAATGGAGTTGAAGTGAATGTGTGTAAGGATCCATGAATATGAATTAGAACTGTTTGAGCACGATTAGTTTCTGTTATAATTACTATGTAATTCAGTGCTGTATTTCGCATATTTATTTTAGCATGTTGTGAAGATTTCATCATGAAATACAATCAGTTTTAGATGCTAGATCTAGATTTCATTTGAATATGAGAAATTCATGTTTTAAACTTGGTAAAGCATGTAATAATTATGGACTGTGAGCTGCAGTTTAACTGGTTGAGGTATTTCGTTTTGATTCCCTAGTTATAGGTTTTAAATACTTGTGAATTCCAGTTATGGGTTAGTGAAGATATTTCTCAATAGTCATGCTAAAATATGTCCCTGCATAGTCTTAGAACTTGGGTTGAATGAGTGTTGTTTTCCTTTGAATGTCTTGAATAAAAGAGTTTCAAGTGGAAGTTGATTAGCTGTTGATCTTTTGAAATTTCATTTTAAGTTTTGTTAAAAGCCAAATGATGGTCTGTGAGGTCATGCTGATTCGTTATATGAAGTCTGAGAAATACATTTAGCTTAAGGGCGCAATTCAGGCTCCTATTATCTTATTAGATTAGCCTACAGTTTATTACTTGTCAGCCACCTAGTTTGAGCAAATGTCTCTAATAGCAAGGAATGGTCTTTTGAAATTAGTTTTAAAAAATGAATTCCAGCATGATTACTTGATAACTACTTAGGTCCGAATTTTTTTTACGAAAGTGTTTATTTGTTCGATCCCTCTTGAGTCAATTACAAATTTAGAGGTTAAATGGGAGTTTGCGCATGTGCCTTTGGAATTGGGATTCAAACTAGTTTTTGCTTTGTGATAATTTGCCGCAAATGGATGTTAATTTCGCTGCTTATCCTTCTTTCTTTCACATTAAATCAAATTGGGATGATAGAGCATGCTTGATGTAATGCAAAGCTCCGAATTGGGCTCAGTAGCCCGATCAGAAGCCCAAAGCTGGGCATTTTTTTAATAGAAACAGCAGTATTCTCCTTCTTCATGGGCTAATTTTGAAGCCCATAAATGCTGAAAGATTGTGAGATTAATTCTTATAATATGGGTTTTGGGCTTTTCGAGCTAGGTAGCATGTTTGAATTAGGAGGCTTTCCTCTTGTTCAAGTGTGGACCTGAGTTTGAAGCTTGAATTCCTAGAAGGTTAATTAATCAATTCATTCGACCCTTAGAGACAAAAATATAGAAAATCATATTTGCTTTAGGATTGCCCTTTAGTGAATAAAAACGAGACGAGCCTCGCTAGACAAAACACATAAATTGCGAGGCCCTCATTAAATGCTCATGTTAAAATACCTAGACTTCGGGATGGGCCGTTTAGCGAATTCCACGGCCTTCCCCAAAGATAATAACACGCTAGCTACTTTAGGCGCGTATTTTAAATAATTTTACGTTCCT
Organism: Nicotiana attenuata; assembly: GCF_001879085.1. Taxonomy (NCBI): domain Eukaryota; kingdom Viridiplantae; phylum Streptophyta; class Magnoliopsida; order Solanales; family Solanaceae; genus Nicotiana; species Nicotiana attenuata. The sequence goes on along the minus strand of NW_017673509.1, from coordinate 127,233 downwards.
AAATACGGGTGCACATTTATGTGATCCAAATCTGAATCCTAACGAAGTCGAAATGTGTCAAAAAACGCGGGTGCATTTATGTGACGCGGTTTGAGATGTGTTTTCACGACGTTGCAATTCTCTTAAAATAATAATAATAAAAGCGGTTAAAAGTTAAAAGCACATATATTAAAACATGTACTAAAATCAAACAAATAAGCCAAATATGAAAGTTGAGCGACCGTGCTAGAACCACGGAACCCGGGAATGCCTAACACCTTCTTCCGGGTTAACAGAATTCCTTACTCGGATTTCTGGATCGCGGATTGTTAAACAGAGTCATAATTTCCTCGATTCGGGATTCAAACCGGTGACTTGGGACACCATAAATCTCCCAAGTGGTGACTCTGAATCTCCTAATAAATGAATCCCGTTTCGATTGTCCTTTAATTGGAAAAACTCCTTTATTATACCCTTCACGTGGTGTAGTAGCAAAAGGAGGTATGACAGCTCTGGGGAAACAAATCCAGAACTTCGGTTCAGGGTTTAAGAATTCAAGCTTAGAATAATTATTATGTTGGCTTTATCTGATTTTCCTACATGTTTTCCTCCTAAATGTGCTAAATGCTTTACCGCTTTGATATTATTTGAACTGTATATATAAACTGTGCCGAAACCCTTATCTTCTCATCTCCGGGGATGTGCTTACTGGTTGAGACTCCCTATTCTGTTAGTGTCATACCTTGAAATAAGAAAGAGGTCGGACAAGTTACTAAGCCGGACGATCTCGCGGGTCCCGTACGTAGCTCCTCCTCGACCGACGTTGTCCGCTCGGTACGACAGTCTAGAACACATACCCACGGTNAAACAAAATAAACAAATTGGTGGGCCCTCGGTAAATGTTTATACAAAATACTTAGACTTCGGGATGGGCCGTTTAGCAAAATTCACGGCTTTCCCCAAAGATAATAACGCGTTAGTCACTTTAGGCGCGTTTTTAATAATCTTACCTTCTTAAATATGGGTGCACATTTATGTGACCCAAATCCAAATCTCAACGAAGTCGAAATGTGTCAAAAATTGCGGGTGCATTTATGTGACGCGATTCGAGACATGTTTTCACGACGTTGCAATTCTCTTAAAATAAACAATAATAATAAAAGCGGTTCAAAGCTAAAGACGTAAATCCAGAAACATGTACTAAAATCAGATAAATAAGCCAAATATGACAGTTGAGCGACCGTGCTAGAACCACGGAACCCGGGAATGCCTAACACCTTCTCCCGGGTTAACAGAATTCCTTACTCGGATTTCTGGATCGCGGGTCCCCGGTACATAGCCCCCTCCTCGACTCGAGTTGTCCGCTCGGGTACACAGTCTAGAACACATACCCAGGTTTTGAACCTAGAATAACTTGACTTCATGCCGGATCCCTAGTAGGAATGCTTATTTGCATCACGTGCATTTGCCGTAGGGGACTCAACACAGGGGTTGGGTCCGTCTAGGACAGGTGTACCCGGAATAATGGACCATCCTGATGCATCCTACTTGTGCATTTATCTGTTTTGGACTCGCATGCTGACCGGCTTTGAATGTCTGGGAAAAATTGAAATAGAAAAAGAAAAAAAAGAGAAAATAGCAGTGTGGAGAGTTAATTACCCATATTTGGAAAACCAATGTCCAAGTAGTGTTGAAATGCTGCCGGATTCTTTTTGAGAAAATGAAAGAAAAAGAAGAAAAGTAGTTTTTTAGTTTGTTTTGTTTGCCAATGGAAAAACAAAAAAAGTTTTATTATCAAATTAGTTTGTTTATTTGCCACTGAAAAAGAAAATATAAAAAAGAATCTTGCTTTCAGAAATAGTGTATTTGCCAACAAAAACAAAAACAAAAAGAGTCTTGTTTTCAAAATAGTTAGTTTTATTTGCCCGAACTACGCAGGTTTGATTCTCACCGGATGTGAGATACGTAGGCAACCCTCATCGGGTCCAACCTCCCCTTTTCAAAAAATAGCCAAAGATGCCAAATTTTTTTTAATTTCGTCATGAATAGGTCGGGTGCCGCCATTCTTGTTTAAAATAAGCCGAATGTCCCAAAAAGGGCGCCGGAAGGCTGTTTTTGCAAGAACAGCCACCTTGAGTCAGTTTCAACGGTTGGCAGGCATAGCCTTAAAATCTTCTCCCCGAAGTGCTGAAAGGCCGTAATTGCAAAACTGGCCATTTGTTATAAATTGGACATTTGAACAAAAATAGTGTCATTTTTCTTTGTTAGGTCAAAATAAGTGATTAAATCACCTTAATAAATGTGCAGGATGAGCACGACTCAAAATGAACCTTTTTCAATCATGCATAAAATCCCTTTGGAGTTGCGTCTGTGGTGGAACGACTTAGGAGGAGAAGGGCAAGATGAGGTCAAAAAATATTTGAAAGGGCTTACCGGTTTGTTGGAGATTGTGCCTCGGGGAGACATCATCAGAGCATTGGTCACATGTTGGGACCCGGCACATAACGTCTTCCATTTCTCGGACTTTGAGTTAACCCCGACACTAGAGGAAATAGCCGGCTACATCGGAAAGGATGAGGTTCCTTTAAGGCATAAGTATTTAGTGGCCCCGAGAACTGTGGCTATGCACAGATTTTTAGACTCACTGAAAATAAGCAGGACGGTCCACAATGCAGATTTGGCAAACGGCTTTTGCACTCCACACTTCATATATCACAGATATGGCCATATAGGAGGTTTCAACAGCCCGGAAAACAAGATATGTAGCAAAGGGAACCGTCAAAAATAGGAGGAGCATAGACGTTTTGCTTTTATGGTGGTCTTTTTGGGGCTTGTGGTATTTCCAAGGAAAGACGGAAACATTGACATAAAAGTAGCCGGGGTCGTCAGCACTTTACTCACTCAAGCCAAAAGCATTCTTGAGCCCATGATATTAGCCGAAATCTTCCGCGCCCTTACAGCCTGCAAAGCCGGGGGAGACTTCTTCGAGGGGTGCAATCTATTGTTGCAAATGTGGATGACCGAACACTTGTGCCGTCGTTCTCAATTCCTGAGTTGTGGTTCTACAAAGAAGACATGCATAGAGAAGTTTTACACAGGATTAACGGGATCAGCTTGCCCGAGGGATTCACGGGCTCGACTTCATACTTTCGGTCCCTCACTGCTAGTCAAATAGAGTGGACATTCGGATGGTTGCCCGTCGATGAAATCATATATATGCCAGCAACGGGGCCGCACTTCCTTTTGATGGGTCTTAAGAGAATCCAGCCTTATGCTCCGTATCGGGTTTTAAGGCAACTCGGGAGGTGCCAAATAGTGCCAAAAGACGGCGATCTTAGTGCTCGGGTGGTTGAAATTAGCCCTGACGGACAGTTCCCTGAAGCAAGAGTCCGCCAAATCTGGAATGAATGCCAATATTTAAAAGCGGATACTTGCGTACAGGATCGAGCCAAAGGCGAAGTGTCGCCAGGATACCTTGCTTGGTATAGGAGAGAATATGAGCATGAACGGCCAGCTAAAAGACCTCACATCCGGGAGTTTGCCGAATCATCGCAAGAACAGTGGGCTTGGTTAGCTAAAGAAAATGAGTACAGGGCCCGCATAGGAGCATTGGAAAAACAGGTCCAAGACCTTCGGTTTGAAAACAGCGTGCAAGCCGCGGCTGACGAGGGTGAGAGAAAGAAATTGGCCAAAGAGAATGAAGCCTTACGAGCCCAAATCTAAAAGATGAAGTTAGTGGCCGAAAATCCCGTCAGGAGTGCCAAAGATACAAAGCTTATAGAAAATCTAACGCAAAAAGTGAACGACTACAGTTTTGACCTCAACAAAGCAGAAAAGGAATTAGCTGGGGTTCGAAAACAATTGGCTAAAAACGCGGAAGAACGGGCCCGCATGGTTAAGCAGTTGAAAGAAGAATACGATAATGAGGTTACAGGATTAAAGAAAAAGGTCATTGCTACAGAAAACAGAATGATCAAACAGGCAAAAGAATTCAAAGTTGAAAGAGAGCACTGCTATATGGCATTGGCACAGTTAGAAATGGACTTGCAACAACTCCGGGAACAAAACCAGGTAGCCGAGCAAACTTTGGGGGCTAGGACCCAACAAATAGGGCGGTTGCTTCAAGAAAAAGGCAGAATCACAGAGAGAATCTTAACCGTTGCTCACTCTATTACTAGTAAATGCCAAATGTGCGAGAACATGACCTGTATCACCTTCTTTGCATCAGTGATGATATTTGTGAAGCAGATAATGAGTGACCTAGACAGACATTAAGGGGAACTTGCATATAGGCCCGTGGCGAGACCGAACGATGTCCCGCGGGCACCAGGAGCTTTAATGTATTCATGATTGTCTTTTGAGTCTGTATTTCTTTTTCATTAAAAGTCAGTCAGTTGATTGAGTCTGTATTTTTGTTTGAGCTAGAATAGGTGGAGTCTGTAGTTCTTTGCTGCATTAGAGTCTATCAGTTTCGAGTCTTTTGTAATAGACGTATTTGCTATCAATAAAATTGAAAATCCCAAAATATGTTTGCTTCTACTTTACATTTATTCTTCACGAACTACGCTCGGTCTGATTCACGCAGGGTCGTGATACGTAGGTAATCTCCATAGGATTCGACCGTAACCAAATAATAAAATGGAAAATAGGAGAAAAATGCAAAATGAGAGAGCGGCAAGAAACAATGGACAAACAAAAAGTGGCACATAGAAATAAGGAAAAGCCGGGATGACCCATGCAACCAAGCAAAGGCATAATAGAAATGGTTAACTACTTAGGTGCATTCATTTCCCAATGTGCGTTTATCTATCTGTTAATGCCCTAACCGCTAACAAGTTGTTGTTGATGAGTCCAGGCAAGTGGTTAAGTTGACTGGCATTCTAGCAACCTATCCCTACAACACCCGCTCTAAGGATAAGTCAAACATGGTCAACCAGGAATTGGAAGCAAGCATTGTCGACCCATCTAGGGAGGAGGAAGTAGTGGACGTTAATGCAATGAAGGAGGAGATGTATAAACTGAAGCAACAAATGGCCGAGATGTACCAGGCCTGGTCGAAGGGACATCCACCACCAGCCTATCCTGCTAACCCCACCTACCTCCCACTACTAGCTCAGCCTCAAGATCCTCCCACAGTGAACTCATCTCCTGCTTTCCCTACTTACCAGCAGTACTACGNCAGCACAACCGACCCCATGTGCTGGTAAGTGCCTGGCCTAACCCCGGCGAAGTAGTGACGAGGCTAGACAGGACTACCAAGTCAACCTGTGCAGTTCAATATATATATATGCAATAAAGGAAAGAATACCGAAATTAAACAGTTAACTAGGGAGGGAAGCATGCTATGGGGGAGTACAAACCGGATATAAAGTCATCAACTTAAGTAAGAAACAGGGCAATAACAATAATTAACAAAAACAGGAGAATCAACAGTTGCACGGCATCAACCTTCGTGTTTTTACTCTCAGTCTCACAAAAAACAATCAAATAGAATGCACGGCATCACCCTTCGTGCTTTTCCTCACATAACTCTCATTTCATGGCACGGAATGATCCTTCGTGCAATTATAGTCAAAATCAGAGCACGGAATGTTCCTTCGTGCATAAATAATCAAAACATGGCACGGAATGACCCTTCGTGCAAATATAATCAAACATGGCACGGAATGACCCTTCGTGCATTATCACTCTTCCTCACCCAAACAGCAATCACAACCAAACGGGCGAGGGAATAAGCAAATAATAAGAAATGTCCCAGCAAGGGAAAACACAATTAAACAACTAAATCCTGGCAAGGGAGTAACGACAACAACCTTCACATCCCGGCAAGGGAGATAATCAATATACTAACACCATCCCGGCAAGGGATTGGTCATATCTCTTTCCATTTCTTTCATTTCTTACTCAATAGTATTTTTATTGTTCGAGCCAACGCTCCAAAGAATTTACAATTCATAACATATCCTCAAACTCTCCACATTACGTAGAATTCATCAATTAGCATTGAAGAGTCTCAAAATATCAGAAATACGTGCAAACAAGGACCCACGGTCATGCTAGACACCGGTGTATAGATACTCGTCACCATGCATATACACCGTACTCGATCATTTAGCAATTAGCAATTAATAACACTCTAATCCTATTCCCTCAAGCCAAAGATAGATTAAACACTTACCTCGGTCCAAAGAATAGCAATCAATCCTCAAATACCGCCTTTCCTCTACAATCCGACTCCGAAACAATGATATCTAGGCATAATTAATTCAATAATATCAATTAGGGCTCAACAACATAATCCCATAGCCTAGAAATGAGTTTTCTAGCATTCTTCCAAAAATATCAAAATTCGACACCGGGCCTACATGGTCCAAACACGAGGCTCGGACCAAAACCTAGTCACCCATAACCCCACGAGTTCAAATATATAATTTGTTTTAAGATTCGACTCCAAATTGAGGTTGAATCACCCAAAATTCCCAAAACCCTAACTCTACCCAAAACCCTTAATTTCTACTTTGAATTCATGATTTAGGGCTAGGAAATTAGTGATTAGATGAAGAAATTAAGAGAGGATGAAGTTAAGAACACTTGCCTAAGAAGCTATGGAGGAAAAGGCTCTTCAAAATCGTCTATGGGGTGTTAGGGAGAAGAGCTCGTGTGGAAAAATGAGGAAAGTCCCGAAGCTACTGTTTCTGTAATTTTAACAAAATCACTGAAGGGATTTACCCTTCGCGATCGCGACATCAAGGACGCGTTCGCGATGAAGAAGATCTGGGGGAATCGCGTTCGCGATTGAGAGCACGCGAACGCGAAGAAGGAAAGCTGGGGCCCTGGGCAAATGGCCTACGCGAACGCGAGTAGGCCGATGCGAACGCGTTGAAGGGTTTGAAGGGGCTACGCTTACGCGGGAAAGAGGGCCGCGAACGCGGAAGAGGAAATTGACAGGGCACTGCGAACGCGAGCCTGAGGCCGCGTTCGCGAAGAACAAATTATCTGGGCAAAAATTGCAGAAAAATCTGCTACCATTCCAAGTGTAAAAACACCCCGAACCACCTCCGATTCACTCCCGAGCCCTCGAGGCTCCTAACCGATCACACACACTAACTCAATAACATCCTACGAACTTACTCGAGCGATCAAATCGCCAAAACAACATCAAAGTCAATGAATCAAGCCTCAAAATCATCATTTTCATTTCTAACTTCATAAATTTCCAACTTTAGATAATTAGGTCCGCAATACGTCAAATGACGTCTGATTCCGACCAAACTTCACAGAAAGCGCTTAACACATATTTAAGACCTGTACCGGGCGTTGGAACCAAAATACGAGCCCGATACCATAGTCTTTTAATCAATTTTCATTACCATTTTCCTTAATAATTTCAGAAAACAATTAAACAGAAAAATTCTTTTCCCGGGCTCTAGACCTCGGAATTCGACTTCGGGCACATGCCCGAGTCCCATATTTTTCTACGGACCTTTCGGGACCGTCAAATCACGGGTCCGGGTTCGGGTCCGGGTCCGTTTACCAAAAATGTTGACCGAAGTCAACTTTAATCATTTTAAAGCCACATTTTGAAATTTTTCACAGAATTTAACATATAATCTTTCCGGCTACGCGCCCGGACTGCGTATGCAAATCGAGGCAACTAAAGGTGAGGTTTTCAAGGCCTCAGAAGCACGGAAAAAGAGAGAAATCTGGTGATGACCCTTTGGGTTGTCACACTTGTGGACTGCAGGATTGATCAATGGATCTGTATTAATTTGAATTGCCTAGGACTGTTAGAAGTTGGGACTGCTGAATTATCATAGTTATTCGAATATTTTACTAGTGGTGATAGACCACAATTTGGTTGATTATTTTTGATTTGGTATATCAGGACAACTGAATTTGGAATATGATATTAGCTCAGCCGTGTTAACTCAGTCCTATTTGCGATCATCAGAGTGTATAGTCTTGTTTAAACCTGGAAATAGCATACTCACAATTATATAAATTCACGTACTGCTCTAAAGTGATTAGTTCATCTCAACAATTCGTTTATAGCTCCAGCCTGCAAATAAATGTCATAATATGTGGTGGTTACACTTAGTGGATTGTTGAATTACATACTGAGTACGTAGATTGTCAAGGTGCGTGAGTTGAATATATATGAAATTAGGTTAAAGTTAACATGCATAAATGTGATTGTAAAGGTCAGCTCAATTACTATTTATCATCCATTTGTTGATTTGGTTCTGGATTAAACTGGACAGCTCGCCGGTGGGAAATCTTGGGCCTGATTATCATCTGCAAAGCCCACTTTTGGGCATCAATCCTTTGCGCTCGATATTGAATCTTGTCAGGGCCAATTTAAAGGGCCCAAAACCCTGAATATCTTAGTAGGGATACTTTGATAGGCTAATTCAGTTAGAACTATTTTCTTTTATTATTAAAAACAAAATAGAAAATCATAGTTGCTTTAGGATTGCCCTTTAATTAATAAAAAGAGATGAGCCTCGTTAAATAAAACACATAAGTGCGGGGCCCTCTTTAAATGGCTATATTGAATACTTAGTATCCGGGACGGGTCGTTTAGCGAATTCCACGGCCTTCCCTAAAGATAATAACATGCTAGCCACTTTAGGCGCGCTTTTAATAACATTACCTTCCTAAATACGGGTGCACATTTATGTGACCCAAATCAAATCTCAACGAAGTCGAAATGTGTCAAAAACCGCGGGTGCATTTATGTGACGTGGTTCGAGACATGTTTTCACGACGTTGCAATTCTCAAAAAATAATAATAATAAAAGCGGTAAAAAGTTAAAAGCACATAGATTAAAACATGTACTAAAATCAAACAAATAAGCCAAATATTACAGTTGAGCGACCGTGCTAGAACCACGGAACCCGGGAATGCCTAACACCTTCTCCCGGGTTAACAGAATTCCTTACTCGGATTTCTGGATCGCGGACTGTTAAACAGAGTCATAATTTCCTCGGTTCGGGATTCAACTGGTGACTTGGGACACCATTAATCTCCCAAGTGGCAACTCTGAAATCTTAATAATAAATCCCGTTCCGATTGTCCTTTAAGTGGAAAAACTCCTCTACACCCTGCGGGTGTAGGAAAAAGGAGGTGTGACAGCTCTGGCGACTCTGCTGGGGACAAGAACCCAGAAAGTTTTGTTCAGGGTTCAGAATTCGAGCTTAGAATAATTGTTATGAATGGCTTTATCTGATTTTCCTACATGTTTCCATGCCTTATGTGCTAAATGTTTACCGCTTTGATATTATCTGAACTGTATATATAAACTGTGCCGAAACCCTTCTCTTCTCACCTCCGGGGATGTGCTTACTGGTTGAGACTCCCTATTCTGTTAGTGTCATACCTTGAAATAAGAAAGAGGCCGGACAAGTTACTAAGCCGGACGATCCCGCGGGTCCCCGGTACGTAGCCCCCTCCTCGACTCGAGTTGTCCGCTCGGGTACACAGTCTAGAACCTATACCTAGGTTTTGAACTTAGAATAACTTGACCTCATGCCGGATCCCTAGTAGGAACGCTTATTTGCATCACGTGCATTTTGACTTAGGGAACTCAACACAGGGGTTGGGTCCGTCTAGGACAGGTGTACCCGGAATAATGGACCATCCTGATGCATCCTACTTGTGCATTTATCTGTTTTGGACTCGCATGCTGACCGGCTTTGAATATCTGGGAAAAATTGGAAAAACAAAAAGAGAAAAAGAGAAAATAGCAGTGTAGAGAGTTAATTACCTATACTAGAAAAACCAATGTCCAAGTAGTGCCGAAATGCTGCCGGATTTTTGAGAAAATGAAAGAAAAAAGAAGAAAAGCTTTTTTTTAGTTTGTTTTGTTTGCCAATGGAAAAGAAAACTAAAAGAGTTTTATTTTCAAATTAGTTTGTTTGTTTGCCACTGAAACAGGAAAAAATAGGGAAAAGGAAATTTGTTTGCACAAAATGGTTTGTTTTAGTTGTTAGTAAAAAGAAAAACCAAGAGTCTTATTTTCAAATGGTTTGTTGAAGAAGAAAATATAAAAAGAGTGTATTTGTCAATGAAAAAGAGTCTTGTTTTCGAAAATAGTTAGGTTTATTTGCCCGAACTACGCAGGTTTGATTCTCACCGGATGTGGGATACGTAGGCAACCCTCATCGGGTCCAACCTCCCCTTTTCAAAAATAGCCAAAAATGCTAAATTTTTTAATTTCGTCATGAATAAGTCGGGTGCCTCCATTCTTGTTTAAAATAAGCCGAATGTCCCCAAAAAGGGCGCCGGAAGGCTGTTTTGCAAGAACAGCCACCCTGAGTCAGTTCAACGGTTGGCAGGCACAACCTTAAAATCTTCTCCCCGAAGTGCTGAAAGGCCGTAATTGCAAAACTGGCCATTTGTTTTAAATTGGATATTTGAACAAAAATAGTGTCAGTTTTCTTTGTTAGGTCAAAATAAGTGATTAAATCACCTTAATAAATGTGCAGGATGAGCACGACTCAAAATGAACCTTTTTCAATCATGCATAAAGTCCCTTTGGAGTTGCGTCGTTGGTGGAACGACTTAGGAGGAGAAGGGCAAGATGAGGTCAAAAAATATTTGAAAGGGCTTACCGGTTTGTTGGAGATTGTGCCTCGGGGAGACATCATCAGAGCATTGGTCACCTGTTGGGACCCGGCACATAACGTCTTCTATTTCTCGGACTTTGAGTTGACCCCGACACTAGAGGAAATAGTCGGCTACATCGGAAAAGAAGAGGTTCCTTTAAGGCATAAGTACTTCGTGGCCCCGAGACCTGTGGCTGTGCACAGATTTTTAGATTCGCTGAAAATAAGCAGGACGGTCCACAATGCAGATTTGGCAAATGGCTTTTGTACGCCACAATTCATATATCACAGATATGGCCATATAGGAGGTTTAAACAACCCGGAAAACAAGATATGTAGCAAAGGGAACCGCCAAAAATGGGAGGAGCATAGACGTTTTGCTTTTATGGTGGTCTTTTTGGGGCTTGTGGTATTTCAAAGGAAAGACGGAAACATTGACATAAAAATAGCCGGGGTCGTCAGCACTCTACTCACTCAAGCCAAAAGCACTCTTGCGCCCATGATATTAGTCGAAATCTTCCGTGCTCTTACAGTCTGCAGAGCCGGGGGAGACTTCTTCGAAGGGTGCAATCTTTTGTTGCAAATGTGGATGACTGAACACTTGTGTCGTCGTCCTCAATTCCTGAGTTATGGTTCCACAAAGAAGACGTGCATAGAAGAGTTTTACACAAGGATTAAGGGGAACAGCTTGCCCGAGGGATTCACGGGCTGGACTTCATACTTTCGGTCCCTCACTGCTAGTCAAATAGAGTGGACATTTGGATGGTTGCCCGTCGATGAAATCATATATATGCCAGCAACGGGGCTTCACTTCCTTTTGATGGGTCTTCAGAGCATCCAGCCGTATGCTCCGTATCGGGGTTTAAGGCAACTCGGAAGGTGCCAAATAGTGCCACAAGACGGCGATCTTAGTTCTCAGGTGGTTGAAATTAGCCCTGACGGACAATTCCCTAAAGCAAGAGTCCGCCAGATCTGGAATGAATGCCAATATTTAAAAGCGGATACTTGCGTACAGGATCGAGCCAAAGGCGAAGTGTCGCCAGGATACCTTGCCTAGTATAGGAGAGAATATGAGCATGAAAGGCCAGCTAAAAGACCTCACATCCGGGAGTTTGCCGAATCATCGCAAGAACAGTGGGCTTGGTTAGCTAAAGAAAATGAGTACAGAGCCCGCATAGGAGCATTGGAAAAATAGGTCCAAGACCTCCAGTTTGAAAACAGCGTGCAAGTTGCGGCTGATGAGGGTGAGAGAAAGAAATTGGCCAAAGAGAATGAAGCCTTACGAGCCCAAATCCAAAAGATGAAGTTAGCAGCCGAAAATCCCGTCAGAAGTGCCAAAGATACAAAGCTTATAGAAAATCTAAGGCAAAAAGTGAATGACTACAGTTTTGACCTCAACAAAGCGGAAAAGGAATTAGCTAGGGTTCGGAAACAATTGGCTAAAAACGCGGAAGAACGGGCCCGCATGGTTAAGCAGTTGAAAGAAGAATACGACAATGAGGTCACAGGATTAAAGAAAAAGGTCATTGCCACAGAGAACAGAATGATCAAACAGGCAAAAGAATTCAAAGTTGAAAGAGAGCATTGCTACATGGCATTNGTAGAATTAGCATTTTCTTATAGTCTCTTTTATTTTTCTTTTTTTCATTTGTGTTTATTTTGGTTTCTATTTTTTTTATATAGTAGTATTAGTTAAACTCCTTGGTTTTTCTTTCTACTGCGGTTCTTTTCCAAGGAATTTATTTGTGTTGAACCGGGTGACTTTTTCCTGTGATGGATGGCGTGACAACGTTCTTAAGGGATTAATCTTGTTTAGTTTTTCCTTATTTTTTTTATTAATTTAGTAGCTAGTTGTGAATAAAGTGGTTATTGGGTGTAATCTTTTGTCCATAAACCAATATGTGGCTTGTTTGGTACCAACATAATTAAAACTTTGTCATATGAAGTTTTGATCTTTAAAATAAAAAATGATTGAAGTGATAATTCCTTGTTGTGACTTTCAGATTCTAATTTTGGCTCTTTGATTCAATAAATAGCTTCTTAGGCTACATGTGACTTCCTTGAGATTCATTGGTTTCAATTGGGTTTTGGATTTCTATTCCATTTGAGTTTTCATGTGCCTTGTGTGGTGAGCTTTAATTGTGAAAGTTTTTTGCATCATTTTTAGTCTAGAACTTTCCCAGAATGTACTTCAAGGCGAAATCCTAGATTAACTTGGTTTGAAAAATGATATTAGACCTTCTCTGTACCATTATTGTGCCTAAATTTCCTACCCGTGAATATTTTCCCTAGTCAACCCTTTTGAGCTTTTTTACTTTCTTTGACAACCATGTTACAAGCTATCGTCTTATTGATGTTCTTGTGGAACCATACCTCCCTAAGTAATATAAAGTAGGAATATAGGCTTAAAGCCTAAGTTTTCGGGTGGAGGCTGGAATATATGGAGGTTTCTCAAAAAGTGAAAAGTATTAATGATGATGAAATGAAAAACAAAATAAGAAAGTATGAATAAATGGAAGACTAGGTGTTATATATATATATTAAAAAAAATGGTGGAAACATTCTTGAAGGAAGTGGACTTTGATTGTTGAAAAAGGTGCTTAGGGAGGTTTTGATTCACTCATACCCAAAATTGTGCCTTACCTTAACCAAAAACCTAAACTACAACCCTTTAAGTCCTAATTGATTTTGAACCGAGTATGTCTACATTAGTGGAGAAATACATGAAGGGCAAGCCTATGGTACTACTTGTGTGCATTTGAATATCTTTGTGAGAGAGAGAGAGTTGAGTCTTTCCATTTGACATCCCATTTATGTTTTTAATTGCAATTTATGAGTTTGGGATTCGCTCTTAAAAAGTGTGAGGGCACATGAGATTCGAGTTGTGAATTTAATCCCATTTTCAATTGGGAGGAATGAGTGAGGGGAAACAAATGTGATAGAGAGGTAAATTTTGAATCTTTAGTGTCATGACTTGGTTGCTACTTTGATTAATATAGTGTTTGAGCACTTGATTTGAAATCAAATGTGTAAAAAAATTGGTGATTCATATGTCTTGGATTAATTATTGGTACCAACCGAAGTCATTAGATTGTGCTTAAATTGATCCTTCTTGACTTGAAATGATGTTTGGTATGCCATTGAGCTTAATTGATGATTTTAGTGAAGGATGTTCTTAGTCTTTGAATTGCTTGAGGACAAGCAATAGCTTAAGTTTGGGGGTTTGATAAGTTGGTATTTACCAACTTATCTCTCCTTAATACTTAGGCTTTTGTATGATTTTAATGAGAAGTTAAGGCATTTTTTGAGGTTTATTGGCATATTTCAGGTGTCATATGATTTGGAGAAGATATAGAAGAAAACAAGTCAAAAAGTGCTAAAAAGGAAAAAATGGACCACTGCCAGCGATAACACTATGATCGCACGGAACTGTACGCGATCGCAGAAGTTAACAAAAGCAAAACAATGCAAATGCGGGTAAAGAAGTGCGATCGTGAAGAAGGGAGCCTGGTCAGCGGCTGGTCAAATGAGCTATGCGAACGCAAGACAATGTACGCGATCGCATAGCTTGGAGAAATCATTCAATGCGAATACAATCCTACAATTGCAAACGCATAGCGTATTTTCTGGGCAGTTATGGGCAGTTTTGACATTTCACTTTCTTATCCCCAAACCATTTTTATACACGACCTAGCAGATATTTTGAAAGATCTTTGGCTTATTTTCAGTTCCTAGAACAAGAGAGAACAAAGTGGAAGCTAGGGTTTTGCACACACACACTTGGGTTTTGAAGATTTCAAGCTTGTGGTTAAGGATTTCTTACCCATTTATGTTTATTTCTTCATTTCCTTGCTTTGTATTGAATATTTAAGTGTGTAGTATTTATTTCCAATACTTGAATCTTGTTTATGAAAATATTCATAATTAAAGCGTGGATTAAATACTTTGTTGTGCTTATGTTTGAATGATTTTTATTTATTTATGAAGTGAGTTGTTGTGTCTTTAATTATTCTTGTTCTTTAATGTTTCCAAAGGGATTAGCTAACCCTAAGACTCGCCCATTAACTCTTAGTTAACTTTGGAAAAGATAATTTGGGGTTGGGAAAGATTAATTAACAAGAACTTGAGGTGTTAACCCTCATTTTATAGATTCTACCTAGGGATAAGGTTGAACTACTTGTAGCCATATCCGGGGGTGCTTAATCTCTTAATTATTTTAGGGATAGTTCAATTAGGAAGTCTTGTTAGTCTTCGGAAGAAGCTGATATAGAATTATTACCCGTGACTAATTAACATAAACTCGCTCATATTTGTTAAATCATGAAATACATTGGATCGTTACTTGAGTGTAATTCCCGATGCAACCATACTTGTAGCCATTGATCATTTTACTTGCTTTCTAGGTTAGTTTACATTTCCGCATTTAGGTATAAATATTTTCTAAAACCAATTCTAAGTGTTTGGCACTACATAACAAGTGATAATTCTCTTACATTCTGAATCGCCTACATATTGTTCTCTGTGGGATTCGACCCCGACTCATAGTTGGGTTTATTATATTACATGCGACCGTGTCCATTTACTTCTTAGTAGTGGATTTGGACGTCATCAGCTATTTGCTAAGTTTGACTTGTTTGCACCTTCTAACTGTAAATTGTTGGTTTGGTCTCGATGTGTAGTATTATTCGTGTAGATTCTATGTTGAACAATGTTCTTTTTCATGGTTCAGTTTGGTATTTATTTATCATAAAGGCCTTGTGATTTAGCATGTTGATTTGACTGTGTACATTGATTGTTTGATATTGAAATGGTGGGACCGGTTTGCACGCCGCAACAGGTGTAATAAGGGAGGATTGATATGGTGGAATAAGGATGAATATGTATATACGGTGGGATCAGGTTGCACGCCGCAACATGTGAAATAGGGGTGGATTGATATGGTGAAATAAAGATGAATTATGATATTGATATTGATATATGGTGGGGCACCGCAACAAATATGTATATTATTTACTATTATTAATATTGTTATGATGGAATAAGGGTAGATTATGTGTTGTCTGGTGGGATCTGGTTGCGCGCCGCAACAACCTATATGTTTCTATATCTTGAGCTGCGTTATTTTCCGGTATTTTTATTTGAGCTGGTAGAGATTGGTAATTTTGGATGACACTGGTTTGTTTTCAAGGCTGTGGTTATCATTTCCTGTTGCATGTTTAATTTTATACCGCATTTCAATTATTCTATCATTATTATAGACTGCATACAGGTTTTAGCGTAGGTGACCCACCTTAGCCTCGTTACTACTTCGTCAAGGTTAGGCTCGGCACTTACCAGTACATGGGGTCGGTTGTACTGATACTGCACTCTGCACACTGTGCAGATTTTGGAGACGCCATCGGTGGTTACTAGCAAGCTCGGATCGGACAATTGCAGAGACTTGGGGTACGGCTGTTCAGCGCCCGCAACTCCTGGAGTCCCCATCCTCTTTTCTTTCAGCTATACAACTTCATTCAGACATCTTTGTACTTATTTCAAACATTTATGTGTATTACTTTGGAAGCTCATGCTCTTGTGACACCAGGTTCAGGGAATTGTAATAGACGCTGGTTGTTTAGCTTTTGCATTTGTACTTAGAACATATCTGTTATTTCACTTTGTTATTATTGTTATCGTTTAAGCTGCTAAAAGAAGTAAATTGTTCTAACTTTGGCTTGCTTAGCAAGTGAAATGTTAGGCGCCATCACGATCCCGACAGTGGGAATTCCGGGTCGTGACAATAAGCCTCCGGACCAATAGAATCTACAAAATTACCAAGCAAACGATTCAATTTAAGCCTTAGGAACTACCCACGATTGCAAAGAATTCAATTAAGGCCATTTTTGAAAAAGTCAACACCTAGGCCCGCTTTGTCCAAACCCGAAATCGGACAAAACCCGATTACCCATTCACCCCCCAGCCCAGATATACAATTTGTTTTGGAATCCGACCTCAAATTGAGGTCTAAATCCTAAAAATTTGAATTTCCTAGTTTCTACCCAAAAATCCCCAATTCCACCATGAAAATCCTAGATTTTAGGTTGAATTCTTGTAAAAATGTGGTGAAAGATTGAAAGAAACCAGTTTAGAATCACTCACCAAGGTTTTGGGAAGAAATGGTCTTTGAAAAATCACCTCTTGTGTTTTAGGTTTTGAAAAATTAAAGAATGGGAGAAAAATCTCTTCTAAGTAACTTTTACACAGCTGCACATGCCGCATTTGCGACCTGAGCTTCGTAAATGCGAAGCCCGAAAATGTTAGAAATCCATCACATTTGCAAAAACTCCCACAGTTCTGCTTCCTTCGCAAAAGCAAAGAAATGCTTGCAAATGCGAGCTGTGCTGACCGCAGATGCGATCCAATGATCGCAAATGCGAAGAGTGCCTCCCCCTGTCCCTATCGCAAATGCAAAGGAAAGTTCACAATATCGAACATAAGGTGGCCCAGCTTCTCTTTGCATTTTTTATGAGAAGCTCGCAAATGCAAACCCTTCAGAGGTTGCAAATGCGATGCCTGATCTCGCAAATGCGAGATCAGGGGCCTGCAACAAGATCAGCTACACCAGCAGTGTTCTAAGTCCTATTTTCACTTAGTAGCCTTTTCGAAACTCACCCGAGTCCTCGGGCTCCAAACAAAACATGCACACCAGTCTTAAAACATCATACGAACTTGTTCGTGCGATCAAATCGCCAAAATAACACCTAGAACTACGAATTTAGCATCAAATCGAATGAAATTTTCAAGAAAAGTTTGAAACTTCTAATTTCTCCACCGGACGTCCGAATCACGTCAAACCAATTTCGTTTCTCACAAAATTTCACTGACAAGTCATAAATATTATATTAGACCTTTACCGAGCTCCGAAACCAAAATATGGACCCGATATCAACGAGGCCAAACATCAATCAATTCTTAAAAACCATTAGATTTTAAGACTTTAATTTTTAATAAAAATTCATAACTCAAGCTAGGGACTTCAGAATTTGATTCTGGACATACGCGCAGGTCCCTTATTTCAATACGGACCCACTGGAACCGTCAAAACACGAGTCCGAGTCCGTTTACTAAAAACGCTGACCGAAGTCAACTAAAATTAACTTTTAAGACAAAAAGATTTATTTTTATCAACTTTCAACAATAAAGCTTTCTGGAAATACGCCCGGACAGCGCACGCAAATTGAGGAGGGATAAATGAGGTGTTTAAAGCCTCGAAATACGAAAATTAATTTTAAATCATAAGATGACCTATCATGTTATCACACGATGTCACGTGGCACCACTTTGTCGCACGTGCGTCCGCCCATACCTATCAAAATGGTGGTGATAAATTTTTGGGATAGTGGGTGTCACGACCCGGATTTTCCCACCATCAGAGTCGTGATGGCGCCTACTCGTGGTAGCTAGGCAAGCCAACTTAATTACCTTTCCATCACTAGCAATTATCTTTAACAGTTTATAACAACAATATAGAACATAAAGTCTAATAAGAACAATAGCGGAAGTCTGTCTTAAAATGATGAATTTAAAACGCGGAATAGTCAAAAACAACCTCTACCCAAGATTTGGTGTCACATTACTCACGAACCACTAAGGATAAACTAAATACAAAGGTCTGAAAGAAATATAACAGCTGTCTGTCTCGAAACAAGGAGGCAACAGTCTAAAAGAAAACAATGAGAAGAGACGCCGGGCCTGCGGACGCCTGCAAGGCTACCTCAGTCTCGTGAATATGAATCGCCTGCTTCCGAACTACTGTTGCTGCTGTTCCTCAAAACCTGGACCTGTGCAAAAATGCACAGAAGTGTAGCATCAGCACAACCGACCCCATGTGCTGGTAAGTGTCTAGCCTAACCCCGGCGAAGTAGTGACGAGGCTAGACTGGACACCACATAAACCTGTGCAGTTATAGATATACAGCGAAAATCGAATACAAACCAATTACCAACATGGGAGGGGAAACATGCTATGGGGAGTTACAATAATAACAATAATCCAGAGTAACAACTAAAGCAACTTAGGTTCACAGTGAACAAGGAATCAATACTCAAATGTAAACACATAGCCTCACTAATTGTTGCGGCGTGCAACTCGCTCCATAATTACCATTGTTGCGGCGTGCAATCCGCTCCACAATATCATTGTTGCGGCGTGCAACCCGACCCATTTCATTTATCATGTATCATTGTTGCGGCGCGCAACCCGATCCTCACATATTATTGTTGCGGCGTGCAACCCGATCCTCAATATCATTGTTGCGGCGTGCAACCCGATCCTCAATATCATTGTTGCGGCGTGCAACCCGATCCTCAATATCATGGTACAGTCCGACTCCCCAAACAACAGTCACAATCAAGGGGCATAAAATAAGCAAATATTTGACAACCATCCCGGCAAGGGAAAGAATCCAACAAGTTCAGCCAAATGTCCCGACAAGGGAATAATCAACAACGCTTTCTCTTTCTTACTTTCCTTATCTTATAATTCACTTTACTATTTTGAGCCAACGCTCCAAAGAATCAAGTCATTTCGTATACTTTCAATATTCGTATCACAATTCGAGCCAATGCTCCAGGAATCAAATGATCCTATTACCGTTCACAGGTTATTCACAACATATAGAAATCCTCCAATAAACACGGAGTTCACAACCAAATCATGATAATCACATTATAAGGACTCACGGTCATGCTAGACACCAACGTATAGATACTCGTCACCATGCCTATACATCGTACTCGATCACATAGCAATTAGCAACAAGACTCAACTCCTATTCCCTCAAGCTAGGGTTAAACCAAACACTTACCTCGGTCCCAAGAATAGCAATCAACCTTCAAAGACCGCCTTTCCTCTACAATCCGACTCCGAAACCGTGATATCTAGGCATGATTAATTTAATAATATCAATAAAGACTCAATGGCAACATCCCATAGCCTAGATATGAATTTTTTAGCATTCTTCCAAAAATACCAAAATTAGACACCGGGCCCACATGGTCCAAACTCGAGGCTCGGACCAAAACCCGATCACCCATAACCCCACGAATCCAAATATGTAATTTGTTTGAAGATTCGACCCCAAGTTGAGGTTGAATCACCCAAAATTCTCAAAACCCTAACTCTACCCAAAACCCATAATTTCTACTTTGATTTCATGATTTAGGGCTAGGAATTCAGTAATTAATGAAGGAAATTGAAGGAAACAAGTTAATAATACTTACCCAAGAGTTATGGAGGAAGGAGCGCTCTACAAGTCGCCTAGGGGCTGTGGAGAAGAAGAGCTCGTGTATTTTTGTGATAGAACCCGTAGCTACTGTTTCT
>NW_017673509.1:105001-107066 GCF_001879085.1 Nicotiana attenuata | reverse complement strand
GCGAAGAAAGTTTGGGAAATGCGAACAATCCTGGTAATTGCGAAAAATGTTCGGGAAATGCGAAACCTGCAGACCTGCAATTCCTTAAGTCCAAAATTTCACCCCGTGGCCTATCCAAAACTCACCCGAGCCCTCGGGGCTCCAAACCAAACATGTACACAACCTCAAAAACATCCTACGAACTTATCCGTGCGATCAAATCGCCAAAATAACATCAAAATCATTGAATCAAGCCCCAAATTCATCATTTTTCATTATAACTTCATAAACTTCAAACTTTAGATATTTGGGTCCGAAACACGTCAAATGACGTCCGATTTCGACCAAATTTTACAGAAAGCGCTTAACACATATTTAAGACTTGTACCGGGCGTCGGAACCATAATACGAGCCCGATACCACAGTCTTTTAATCAATTTTCATTTCCTTTTTCCTTAATAATTTCAGAGAAACAATTTCACAGAAAAATTCTTTCCTCGGGCTCTAGACATCGGAATTCGACTCCGGGCACATGCCCGAGTCCCATATTTTTCTACGGATCTTCCGGGACCGTCCAATCTCGGGTCCGGGTCCGTTTACCCAAAATGTTGACCAAAGTCAACTTTAATCATATTAATATCAAAATTCATCATATTTCACACATAATTCATATTTAAGCCTTCCGGCTACACGCCCGGACTGCGCACGCAAATCGAGGCAAGTAACAATGAGGTTTTCAAGACCTCGGAAGCATGGAGTGGATGAGGAAATAGGTGATGACCCTTTGGGTCGTCACATCCTCCACCTCTAAAACAACCGTTCGTCCTCGAACGGACAAAAGAAAGAAGTACCTGAGTCGGGGAACAGATGTGGATAACGGCTCCGCATATCAGACTCGGACTCCCAGGTCGATGCCTCAGGGGGCTGACCTCTCCACTGAACACGAACAGAGGGAAAACTCCTAGATCTCAACTGACGAACCTGCCGGTCTGGAATAACTACCGGCTCCTCCTCATAAGATAAATCCTTGTCCAACGGGACAGTGCTGAAGTCTAATACATGGGTAGGATCGTCGTGATACCTTCGAAGCATAGACACATGCAAAATTGGATGCACGGCTGATAAGCTAGGTGGCAATGCAAGTCTATAAGCCACCTCTCCTACTCGATCAAGAATCTTAAACGGGCTAATGTACCTAGGGCAAAGCTTGCCCTTCTTTCCGAACCTCATCACGCCCTTCATAGGCGACACCCGGAGCAATACCTGCTCACCAACCATAAAAGCTACATCTCGGACCTTACACTCTGCATAACTCTTCTGCCTAAACTGAGCTGAACGAAGCCTCTCCTGAATGATCTTGACCTTATCTAAGGCCTCCTGAACTAAGTCTGTACCCAATAACCGAGCCTCTCCCGGCTCAAACCATCCGACTGGAGACCGACATCGCCTACCATACAACGCCTCATATGGGGCCATCTGAATGCTGGACTGGTAGCTGTTATTGTAGGCAAACTCTGCTAAAGGCAAAAACTGGTCCCACGAGCCTCCAAAATCAATGACACAAGCTCGGAGCATATCCTCCAAAATCTGTATAGTCTGCTCGGACTGACCGTCCGTTTGAGGATGGAATGCTGTGCTCAACTGAACCTGGGTGCCCAACTCTTGATGAACTGCTCTCCAGAAGCGCGAGGTAAACTGCGTACCCCGGTCCGAAATGATAGATACCGGCACACCATGAAGGCGGACAATCTCCCGGATATAAATCTCAGCTAACATCTCGGATGAATAGGAGACTGCCACTGGAATGAAATGCGCCGACTTGGTCAGCCTATCAACAATGACCCAAATAGCATCAAACTTCTTCCGAGTCAACGGAAGTCCAGTAACGAATCCATGGTAATCCTCTCCCACTTCCACTCGGGGGAGCTCAATCCCTCCGAAAAACCCACCGGGCCTCTGATGCTCATACTTGACCTGCTGACAGTTCAAACACCGAGCCACATACGCAACAATATCCTTCTTCATCCTACGCCACCAATAATGCTGCCGCAAGTCCTGATACATCTTCGCGGCGCCCGGGTGAATA
>NW_017673509.1:84792-102293 GCF_001879085.1 Nicotiana attenuata | reverse complement strand
CTGGCGGTGCACTGAGGGACTGCTGACCGGAATACTGCCCACGAAAACCACGATCACCTGGGACACCTTGCGAAGCCTGGAGGGCTGACTGAAAGGGCCTGGAAGACTGACCCCTATCATAAGAATCCCTGCCTCCAGATGAGGCACCACTGAATCGACCTGAGTGACGGGGTCTCTTGTCTGACCTATGACCACCCCCCTGTGGCAGAACCATCTCGATCCTCCGGGCCACATTGGCCGCCTCCTGAAAAGTAATGTCACTACCCGCCTCCCTAGCCATCTGAAGACGAATAGGCTGGATCAAACCGCCAATAAATCTCCTCACCCTCTCCCTCTCAGTGGGAAGTATGACGAGGGCATGGCGAGCTAGATCGATAAATCGGGTCTCATACTGGGTGACAGTCATAGACCCCTGCTGGAGGCGCTCAAACTGCCTCCGATAAGCATCCCTCTGAGTAACGGGAAGAAACTTCTCCAGAAACAACTCCGAAAACTGATCCCAAGTCAAAGGCGGCGACCCTGCTTGTCTGGCTATACAGTAATCTCTCCACCAAGTCTTGGCGGATCCAGATAGACGAAAAGCCACAAAATCGACTCCATTGGACTCCACAATGCCCATGTTCCGAAGAACCTCGTGGCAGCTGTATAAGAAATCCTGGGGGTCCTCAGAAGAAGCTCCGCTGAATGTAGCAGTGAAGAGCTTGGTGAATCTGTCCAGCCTCCAAAAAGCATCTGCGGACATAGCCGCTCCATCACCAGCCTGTGAAACTACCCCCGGTGGAACTGCCGCAGCTGTCTGAGCCGGTGGAATCTGAGTCTGGGGAGCTACCTGCTCCGGAGTACGTGCAGCAGGAGTCTGGGCTCCTCCTCCAGCCTGGGAAGTGGCTGGTGCTGCAGGAAGTAATCCTGCTCGGGTGACATTCTCCATGAGGCCAACCAACCGGACCAAGGCGTCCTGAAGAACTGGGGTAGCAATAAACCCCTCTGGGACCTGAGCTGGGCCCACCGGAACTGTTTGAGCTGGGGCCGGAACCTCCTCGTCAAGGCCAACCTGAGGGTCCGCCACTGGTGTTGCTGCTGGTGGCTGGGCCCTGCCCCTACCTCGGCCCCTAGCACGGCCACGTCCTCTGCCCCTAGCGGGAGCTGCCTGGGGCTCGGACTGCTGATCGGAGGATGAGGAAGCGCGTGTTCTCGCCATCTGCGAAAGAACAGAGTAGAAATTCAATCAGCATTTAAGAAACCAAATCGCACGACAAGAAAGAACAAATGAGAGATTTTTTCCTAACTCAATAGACTCTGGGGAACAAGTACAGACGTCTCCGTACCTACCCCTCAGACTCTACTAAGTTTATCCGTGATACGCCCGGACAGCGCACGGACAGCGCACACAAATTGAGGAGGGATAAATGAGGTGTTTAAAATCTCGAAATACGAAATTTAATTTTAAATCATAAGATGACCTATCATGTTATCACACGATGTCACGTGGCACCACTTTGTCGCACATGCGTCCGCCCATACCTATCAAAATGGTGGTGATAAATTTTTGGGATAGTGGGTGGGGTGAAAAATAAAGGAAAAGCAAAATGAGTATAATAAGAAAGAAAAAACCAATGAAAAATAAGAAGAAAAAAATAAGAATAACTTTTTATATAAAATTTTAATGAGGCAGCAATATGTCAATTTTTTTATTTTTCTAAATGATTTGTTTGTTGAGTTTGAAAATAAGGGCAAGTATATGTTACGTTATAACAACGAGGATATAAACAGAGGCGGATTTAAGATTTAAACTTTAAGAGTTCAACAACCTCTTAGCATTGTTGACGACCCGACCGGTCGTTTTGCTTTCTAGAACCATGTTCCCCTAAATAAGACTTTCCCTAGGTGCTTTTACAGATTTATGACTTGCGGAGATGGTTAGTTCGAGATTTGGAAGAGTTCGGGTTGAAATCGGAACACTTGGTTCCTTAAGGTTGGCTGAAAAGGCTAAGTTTGACTTCGGTCAACATTTTGAGAAAACGACCTCGGAATCGAGATTTGATGATTCCAATAGGTTCATATGATAATTTCGGACTTGGACATATGCTAGGATCAGATTTTGGATGAACCGGGAGCGTTTCGGCGCCTAATAGTGGAAGTTGGTTCCTTGAAGGTTTTTGAAGTTCTTTAAATTTGGTTTGGACTAGGTTTCGGTGATACCGAGGTCCGAATAAGATTCGTAGACTAGGATTAGTTTCATAATGTCATTTAATACTTGCACTCAAGATTTGGCATCATTCCGAGTTGATTTGATAGGAATCGGACATGCGAAAGTATTTTTAGAAGTTTTTGAGTTCATGAGTTAATCCATGTGTTTTAGCATCCGATTCGTGGTTTTTGATGTAATTTTAGTGTTTCGATCGCGCAAGCGAGTTCGTATGATGTTGTTAGACTTGTGTGAGAATTTGGTGTGGAGCCCTGTGGGCTCGGGTGAGTTTCGGATGTTTGGAAGGTTGGGAAAAGCTTAAGTTTTCTGGTGTTTCTTTGCTGGTGCTGCAGGTATAGCAAATGCGAGAATTTGTTCGCATTTGCGAACATCACATTTGCGAGAAAGGCTTCGCAATTGCGAAGAAGCCTGATATGGGCAGTGTTCGCATTTGCGACTCTTTGGTCGCATTTGTGACCTTGGCAGTAGGAGCCCAAGTTCGCATTTGCGACCATGACAGTAAGAGCCCAGGTTTGCATTTGCGATGAATATGTCGCATTTGCGACACCTCGCATTTGCGAATCAGGTGTCGCAAATGCTACATCTGCGACATGTGCACAACTTTATTAAATGCGGGACTTAAGCCATTTACCTCATTTTCTTTCATCTCATGGGTGATTTTTAGAGCTCTTGGAAGGGGGTTTTCATCGCTGCTACAAAATTCAACAATTGGGTAGAAATTCATCGTTTAAAGTTACAAATAATGCTGGTCAAGTTGTCTCCGAGGTGATACATATATAATTGTTTGAATTTTCGCATTCATAGAAATAATATGAATATAACTTATATATATTGACACTGTAAAATTTTTTGTACGTTCCAAATTTTTTTTGGTGTATTTGTAGGTAAAACAGAAGAAATCATCAAAAGGAATTGGCTATGGTGATGGTGTTTTAACTCTAGAAGTTGAACCAAATATAGATGACTCCTTAATTGTGGCTCGTGTGACAATATGTGGTTTATTCATGGAAAATTATGACCAACGCCAACAATTTCATAGATGTTATAAAACAATAAAAGAATAAGAAGAGTATTGCAGAGAAAAGTAGAGAGAGAGAATTCTTATTGATTTGGGATGAATTACAATGGAGTAGAACCCTCTATTTATAGGGAGAGGGTGACTTAGCCACCAAGTAATAAACCCTAGAATCTCTCTAAATGTAGACATTCACCATAAATAGAACTCTATATACAAACCAACTTATCAAGATAAATTATCTTAAATAGAAAATCTGGAAATTATGCTCTATATTAAATTATTGAGCAAGTTACCTCGCAAACACCAGGTTGCGGGTCAATAATAATTGCACATGTAACCATCTCATAGATGCATCTTATGCGGTATGCATAATAGGTGAATGGCCCCATATTCACCTTTGATATTTCCAGCATTCATGGGATTCAATCCCAATTTTAATTGGTCTATTAATTAATGAGAACAAGCAATGTAAGAGAATTCGTAAAGAAAATTCTAGTTCTTTAATATTTACCCATGTGAATTCTCTTTTATTTTTGCACATCATACTTGAATTAACATGGCTAAACCAATTATGCCAACTGAATAAATTATCAATATTGATAAACTTCAAGTTTACACCATGATGTGTGCAATTATGAATAAACTCCAAGTTTATTATGATATGGGTTTTTACATCAATAAATATCCACTTCATTGTGGTATTCTTTTGTTTATGTAGTACAAATTGGAGAATAAAGCGGGTAGCTTTTCACATACGTATTACCCCGCTACAAGTTGTAGTAATAGAAGATATTAAATCTTTCCTTTATTTATTGTCTCAATATAATCAGCCGCTTTCGCGTATACTTTGGAAACTGAATAAGTTTCTTTGAGACTTACTACAACACAATACCTTATTGGTAATCAATTGTGTTTCTCCAAAATAGTAATAATTGGCTCTTTCAGAGCTCTCAGTTAATTTTGTAGTATCACATATTCATCAACACCCATATGGTGAATATCTCTTTTAAAGAGAAAGTTATACCATTATGGTTATGGTCAAAATTATATGCAAGATCTGTTTCTTGCATTACCGTTGTCTTTTAACAATCACAATGCCAAAATATTTTGGCGTACAATAGGTACGTGACCAATGACCATTCATGCCATAATAATGACATTATTTTCTTATATCATCTCAAACCCCCTTTTAGATGTGAGTGCGGTATATTCACTACCACTAGCACGTTCATATTCTTTGAAGAATGAATATGTATTCATAAATCAGATGTTGTCACATTCACATCATGAATGGACCATAATCATCTATATGTGCTTTACAAAATCTCATGTCAAATCGATGACAAATATTTTTCACAAGTGGAGGATTATTTTGAGAATCCTTATTATTCTCATTACCACGATAATGACGATTATAATTTCGTCTATTGCCACGTCCATATCCATTGATACATTCATAGTAATAATTTTGTCTTCTTTCAGACTTATCACATACTGCTATCACATTCTCTTAAGGGAATGAGAATGGAGCAAATTCAATGGGACGGGTTTTCACTTTTTGTGCCCATAATCATACATGAATTTGATCATGGCAAGACATAGAAATTTTTACCACTTCAGGTGGTTATAATTTCTTACAAACTCCATTAGAGTTATAATCAAACTTTGTTGTCTTTGCTTGTATTTAAAATCAAAGTATAGAATAAAAGAAAAAATACGGTAAAATACTTACCTTACACCCAGAATTTAATCATGAAGAAAGTTCATGGAACAATTGACAATCATTATGCTCAATCCCAAAGTTTCTACTCAATTGGTTAGAGTCTCGTGCTGATAACGTGTTATAAAACAATAAAAGAATAAGAAGAGTATTGCAGAGAAAAGTAGAGAGAGAGAATTCTTATTGATTTGGGATGAATTACAATGGAATAGAACTCTCTATTTATAGGGAGTGGGTGACTTAGCCACCAAGTAATAAACCCTAGAATCTCTCTAAATGTAAACATTCACCATAAATAGAACTCTATATATAACAATATAAAATTTATTGATTTGTGCGTGTCATTCTATCGCATGAATCATGCTAATTAACTTTTTTTTGGTATTGAGCCAATTCTATCGGATGTCCCATAGAAACTTTAAATTCCTACAGAATTTCAAGATTTATCGGCTTCTAGATCAATGTGAACTATCATTCTGATTTAAGAATGCGTTGTGTGTTTGATCTCTTTGTAATATTCAAGATTGTAACTTCAAACATACAACTATACAAGTGAATTCTCCTTGACAAGTGAATTTAATGCAAGTTACTGTTATATTTCATTTTGTATTTCTTTTCTGTCTTAGTATAAACTGTTGCAGGTTATATATTGTTATGCCCCGTCGTAGCCTCTTCACTACTTCATCGATGATAGGCTCGGCACTTACTAGTACATGGGGTCCGTTGTACTGATACTACACTCTGCACTTTCTGTGCAGATTTCGGAGCTGGTAGTGGCTGATCGAGAGGTCGGTTGCAGTTACTGCATTCAGGAGACCCAAGGTAGTCCCGCATGCGTCCGCAGGCCCTGGCGTCCCCTCCTATCTTTACTTTAATTCTGTTTTACTTTCAAGAGACAGATGTATTTTCTTTCAAACCATTACTTGTAGTATTCGTAAACTGTTCGTGAGTTGTGACACCAGTTTCTGGGTTGTATCTATTTCATCTTTCGTTAATAGTATAAGGGTAATCAGTTAAATCATGTACTTCTGCTTCTATTTCCGCTGAATTAGTTTTGTTAAATTTTAATTATAAAAAGGATAAAGGAAAAAGGTGAAAAATTCTGTAACGTTGGCTTGCCTAGCGAGTGCAATGTTAGGCGCCATCATGGTTCCGAAGGTGGAAAATTCGGGTCGTGACATCGACCAACTTTGGTCGGTCAATTAGATTCAAAAATAAATTGCCGGAAAAAATGACAAAGTTGGTCGGTAATTTAATTATGTAATTAAAAAAATGCACCATCTAAGAATCGAACCAGGGTCTGTACTGTGGCAGGATACTATTCTACGACTAGACCATTGGTGCATTTTATTTTAAGATTGTCTTTTATTTCATTTATACGCTTTAATTGTATTTTCGCACGAAAATAACCGACCAAAGTTGGTCGATTTTATTAGAAAATATTATGTCGACCAAAGTTGTTGGTTTTTTAAAATGACCGGCCGAATTAACCAACTGATTTCAGTCGGTTTTTTTTTTAATATTAATTTTAATTTATTTTAAATGAAAAACCAACCAAAGTTGGTCTGTTTCTTGAAAGTAAATTTCGCGAGACTCAAAAATAGTTTCCCGCTTTTTTGCGCCAAAGAAAACCGACCAAAGTTGATCAGTTTCGTAAAAAAAAATTAAAAAATAAAATATTTTGAAAAACCGGCCAACTTTGATCGGTTTTTTGACCGACCAAAATTGGCCAGTCGACCGTGATCGGGCTTTGCCGAATTTCTAGTAGTGAATCTTCTTCCTCATTTCTCCTTCTCCTACTCCGCTCTATGTACAATTTTAAAAAAATAAAATAAAATAGACTATATCATATAACTTGAACAAAGAAAGTGCAAGTTAAATTGGTGGATTCTACTGAAGTAATAATGATGCTCAATAATGATAATTTATATTACTCATCCTCTTTAATGTGCAGGTACTTACTTCAGCAGCTGGGTAATCCTACAATTACCCACACATACAGGGAGCAAAACTATGCTGCACATTATCTAGCTCAACACGGTTCGTCTACAAACGCTCAAGACTGCACAACTATCTTCACTCAGCCTCCAAATCTTTTATTGCCACAACTCTTGGCTGATCAGCAAGGCACTGCCTACCAGAGATTAGTGAAGTTTACATGCACGACGTATTTGTCCTAAAGTTCCATCTTTTTGGCATATGATCACTCAGTTGATCAACATTTTGATTATAACTTTTGTAATACTATACAAGTGGCTCCTTGTAATGTTATTGTTTAATTTAATATAAGTTCTGTTGACGACAAAAAAAAAAAAAAAAAAGGAACGTAAGAAGATCGAACACGACAGGGTTGCTATTGCCGTCCAGCAGCTTGTCTTTTACAAAAATGCATACTAATATTTTCCACGTGGTCTGTTTCCAAAAATAGTAGTACTAAACTACAATAAATTTATCAACGAGATTGTTGTTTTTCAACCTTATCACTTCACTCACAACTCAGCGCTAACATCCAACCAAAAGAGTGGTCTATTTTTTCTTTCAACAGAAAGAGAGATTAGAGGGAAATTCAAAATTTAACGTTTATGAGTCTAAATTTAAAATTTACGGCTTCTGAATATATAATATTTAGTAAAATTCTCAACAAATATATAGGGGTTGGAACAAAGTTATTTGTTCAGTCGAACTCCTACTTTTCATGCTAGTTTCGCTCCGGGTAGATACAGATCCGAAATTAAAATTTAGTGGACTTAACTCATTATATTTTAAAAATATTTGGGTTTAATATTTATTATTTTTTGAAATTTCAATAACTTTTATATGTATAACTATGTTTCATGTTAAAGATTACTTATTTCAGCTTAACTCATAGTCAATAAACTCAATCCATCTCTGATAGTGCAAACTACTACTAAAAAGGATTTCCAACAAAGTTATTGGTTCAGTCGAACTCGTACTTTATATGCTAGGTTCGGCCCTAGCAGAAATAGATCCGAAATTTAAATTTAGTGTCTAATTTTTTGGAGTATACAATCATTTAAAAGCAAACAAATAAATGTTGTTTAAATTGAATTCTCTCTAGCTAGTTAAGGTAAATAGGCAATTGTGGAATCATTGTCACAAAAATTAGAAAGAATTACAAGAAAATACACTTGACATCACACTATAACAAAAAATGGCCCATGTTTTTAAGCTTTACCCGACCTAGCCCATATTGTACATATTTTGAAAGCACTAGCAAATTTAAAATCTATGGAGTTAAATTTGTGTTCTCACAACCATTGCTTTCACTTTACTTTCTTCTCACATCTTCTACATATGCTTCAAGGGGCCGTCCTCCATTACTGCTACTCCCCCTGTGTCACCTGGTTGCAATGTAAGAAATTGAAGAGTAGAAGTCCACCATTGAAGGCTATTTAAAGCTTTGCTTTCAAAAATAGGATTTCTTTGAGTTTGTTAGTTGTTTGGACTTGGTGTTGTTCCAATTGATTGAATATATCAAAAGGGGTTCAAAATTTCAATTTGAAGTAATTTTGAGTAGATTTGAGCAAGATTTGAGTTAAATTTCAGAAAAGACGCAAGGAAGAAGACGAAGTCAGTTTTTTGTATAATTATGTATAATCTTGTATAATTGTGTATATGGATGTATAAACACATCTTATGCACTATTATACACTTTTATACACCTTTATACAAGCATCTGTAGACGAACTTCTTCCACGATTCTCAGTTGCAATTCTTGTTCAAAACCAGTCCAGATCTCAATTAAATGACTTCAAATTTTATATACAACCTCCTTATACTATTTCTAACAATTCTAAATAACACCCACTCCAAATTTCTCACAAAATCAAATTCGGAATCTAAACCCACATATTTAAGCTTGTTAAAAATCTAATTTTCACCATTCAAATGGATTTGGTTTGTTGAACTAATATTTGAGTTATAGTTGCTGATTCAAAAATTAACTTAAAAGCTTGAGCAATCTATTTTAAAAATTAAATAGTAATTTCGAGAATTTATTGAAGTTGGGTGTTGAATCTTAGCCTATTATTTTTAGGCTAGTTGGTTGTAAATTGATATATGGGCTATAAAATTGAAAAGTAGGGATCCCAGTTGTTCTTATGTGAAATTTTCCCAAAAAATTATATAGTGTTTCACCTCCAAAAAAGATATGGATTTTATATTATCAACGGAAAAGGTCCAAATATGCCCGTGAACTATTTGAAATAGAACAAATATGCCCGTCGTTAATAGTTTGACCCAAATATGCCCAAACCGTCCAATAGTTGTGCAAATTTGCCCTTTTTTAACGGAAACAATATTTTTTCTTTTCTTTTTTTAATTAATTAAAATCAAAATATTTTTTCCAGTTTTTAGAAAAATATCGCTTTAAAAAAACTGAAAACTGAAAAATAATTTCTAAAACAATTGTTTTTGTAAAAACTAAAAAAAAATTGAAAAGCAATTTTCTAAAGCAATGTTTTTGTAAAAACTGAAAAAAAACAAATATTTTCTTTTTATCAGTTTTTAGTTTAAAAAAAGTTCAGTTTTTTTCCAGTTTTTACCGTTTAGAAAATTGCTTTTCAGTTTTTTTTCTAGATTTTACAAAAATCATTGTTTTAGAAAATAATATTCAGTTTTTTTAAGCAATTTTTTTTTCTTTTTTTCAGTTTTTAGTAAAAATAAATTCAGTTTTTTTTTCAGTTTTTACAAGAATATTGCTTTAGAAAATTGCTTTTTAGATTTTATTTCTGTTTTTACAAAAACATTGTTTTAGAAAATAATTTTTCAGTTTTTTTAAAGCAATTTTTTTCGTTTTTTCAATTTTTAGTAAAAATAAATTCAGTTTTTTTTTTCAGTTTTTACAAAAACATTGCTTTAGAAAATTGCTTTTTAGATTTTATTTCTGTTACAAAAACATTGTTTTAGAAAATATTTTTCAGTTCTTTTGTAAAAACTGGAAAAAAAATATTTCCGTTTTTTTCTTCAGTTTTTAGTAAAAAAACTTTTAGAAAAATTGCTTTAGAAAAAATATATTTTGATTTTAATTAATTAAAAAAAGAAAAGAAAAAATACTGTTTCCGTTAAAAAAAATGGCAAATTTGCACAACTATTGGACGGTTTGGGCATATTTGGGCCAAAGTATTAACGATGGGCATATTTGTCCTATTTCAATTAGTTCACGGACATATTTGGACCTTTTCCGTATCAATGGAATAAAGAATACACTAAGTTACCTTATATAAATTAAGAAACATTTAAAAGCAAACAAATAAAAGAATATGGTGTATTGTACATTTGAATTTCCCTTTACAAAATTTTAAGCCCTAAACGAGCTTGTTAAGGAGAAATCACTTGTATATAGTTGTATGTTTGACGTTACAATCTTGATATTTACAAAGAGATCAAATATAAATTACATTCTTAAATCAGGATGGTAGTTCATCTATTGATCAAGAAGTCGATGAATCTTGAAATTCTATAGAAATTTACTAGTCCCTCGGGGACATCCGATAGAATTGGCTCGATACCAAAAATATTAATTAGCATGATTCCTGCACGAGAATGACACGCACAAATCAAGAAACTCTATAGGAAATTGCTGGTGTTGGTCATAATTTGCCATGAATTAAGCCACATATTGTCACAAGAGCCACAATTAAAGAGTGATCTATATTTGGTTCAACTTCAAGAGTTAACACATCATCACCATAGCCAATTCCTTTTGATGATTTCTTCTGTTTTACCTACAAATTAAACCAAAAAAAATTCATTTTGTCAATGTATATAAGTTATATTCATATTATTTCTATGAATGCAATATGTACTCACCTCCGCAACAACTTGGCCAGCATTATTTGTAACTTTAAATGATAAATTTTTATCCAATTGTTGAATTGTGTAGCAACTATTTCCTACATTTTCATCACACCCAACATTACATATGACATCTTCTCTTGAAAACATTACATTCCTTCTTACTTGAAACAATGGCCTCCCTTTAATTCCACCACAACCATAGCCATTCCAACGACCAAAAACTCGTAGTTTCTGAAGAGAAAAAAATAAAATAACTTTATTACAACAAAATTTAAAAGGCTAAATTTAGTTTATACATGAGCTTAAGTTCCAGTATTTCTGATGTTATAAAAAATATTTACACAACCAGATCAATTATAAGAAAATTACTAACAAATCTCTATAATAAGCGTTAATTAGTAACCTAGTAAAGACGGTAAACATATTATCACATGTTAAACTACACTACAACATTAACATATTCAGTATAATTCTACAAGTGGGGTCTTAGGACGCAAATTTTATCCCTACCTTTGTGGGGTAGAGATGTTGATCCTAATAAACCCTCGATTCAAGAAAAGTGTTCTCAAAACATGTTAAACTACGCTAATAGTGTAAAAAAAGTTTATAGTATCCGCGTATATAGTTTAAATCCTATTTCAATTTTTTGAAATATACATGCAAAACATCCAAAAGATAGTGAATTTATGTCATGGTTTACCTCTCTTTTAATGGAGAAGAGAACATGGCCTTTGAGATCCATGAGACAAACTTCATCTCTACAACTTTCTTGGTAATTATCAATTCTAAAAACAATATCACCTTTAGAATTAAAGACAGTACAACCATTTCCATGGAAAACTAAAGATTTCATCCATATTGTAAATGTTTCTCTTATTGATGTCACATAAGGAGACGACGAAAAAGAAGGAGAAGAAGAAGAAGATTGTTGTAACAACAATTCCGGACAAATTTTAGCCATAAATGAAGCTGACAACAATAACTACGCTTCAGTTCCGAACTACGACTCGGTAGTTTGAAGGAACAATTCAACAACAATAACTATGCTTCAGTTCCGAACTACACCTCAGTAGTTTGAAGGAACAACAACAACAACAATAACTATACTTCAGTTCCGAACTACGGGTCAGTAGTTTGAAGGAAGAAGATGCAAAAGGTAGCAAAAAGCTTTAGGAATGGTTTCACACAAAGAATAATAATGATTGGGGAAGATAACTGAAAGGGTTTATATAAATCTATTTTTGAATAATATATTGACTATAGAACACGTCTCTGTACAACTTTGACGAGGATTTCTTCTGTGGCGGATTCAACAAATAAGTTAGTTGGTTATCAAATCCAGTGATTTGATGTTTATATATAAAGATTAGTGATTGGTATTTTTTTTTGTTCTTGTCATATTTCACTGAGCATATTTATTCTTGAATTAAATAAAATACTGTGTTTTTGGTCCATTTAGATAGGATATATGTTATATATTTAGATTATTTTCGATAATTATATTACCCTCAAATCCCCACCCGTGAGATTTTACTGGATCGTTGTTGTTGTTGTTATATTACCCTCAAATAAGAAGCAACAGTAATAAATGTAACATTTTTAATGACCTGACCGGTCGTTTTGAGCTCTAGGGCGTCGTTCGGCAGTTTGAGGCCATTAGCAGCTTCACTTCAGTTATTATGACTCGTACGCGTGGTCGGAATTGAATTCCGGTAAGTTCGGAGTTGATTTGGAAAGAAAATTCTCATTTCGGAAGCTTTAAGTTGGAAGAATTGACTAAGGGTTGATTTTGATTAAATGACCTCAGAATCGGGATTTGAAGGTTCCAGCAGGTTCGTTGATGATTTTGGACTTGGGTGCATGTCCGGATCGGGTTTTGGATGACCCGGAAGCCTTTCGGTGCCTATTGTGGAAGTCAGCATTTTTGGAAGAATTTCATAAATTTGGGTTGAAGTGCATTTCAGTGTTATCGATGTCCGCTTGGAATTCCGAAGCTGGGAATAGCTGCGTATGATGATTCTGGTATTGGAAGCGCGATCGGAAGTGGATTTGGAGGTCCGTATGTCATTTTGAAGTCATTTGCCTAAAGCTAGAAATTTGAAGGTTTTTGAGAAGTTTGACCAGAAGCGGACTTTTTGATGTCAGGGTCGGATTCCGATTCCGGAAGTTGGAGTAGGTCCATAATGTCGAATATGACTTGTGTGCAAAATTTGAGGTCAATCGGACGTGATTGGATAGGTTTCGGCATCGAATGTTGAAGTTTGAAGTTCTAAAGTTCATTAAGCTTGAATTGGATTGTGATTCGTGATTTCGATGTTGTTTGATGTGATTTGCAGGCTCGACTAAGTTCATAATGTGTTTTGGGACGTGTAGTATAACTGGCTAAGGTCCCGAGGGCCTCATGTGGAATGCGGATGGTAAACGGATTCAGTTGGACTTGGAAGAAAGGCTGATGGCTGCTGTCACCTGGTGTAACCGCACTTGCGAGGTTTTGGCGGCATGTGCGGAGCCGCAGAAGCGGCCATGAGGGTCGCAGATGCGCTTTGGGCTGGAAGTGCTGAGACCGCAAATGCGGTCATCTCGCCGCAGAAGCGGGACCGCACCTATGGAAGGGAAAGCGCAAAAGAGGAAGGGGGCACCTTGTGGAAGACCACAGAAGCGGTACTTGGGGCCGCACCTGCGGAACCACAGAAGCGGTCAAGTGACCGCAGGTGCGAAAGTCGGGGCTGGCAGTGTGTCTCTTTAAAACGAGGGTTTGGCTCATTTCAACCCCATTTCCTCCATGTAAGTTGATTTTGGGGCAACTTGGGAGTGTCATTTTCACCACCAAGTATGAGGTAAGTGGTTTATACTAGTTTTGAGTTAAATACATCGATTAAGTATAGGTTTGAACATGGAAATTAGTAAAAACTTGGGGTTTTGGTGGAAAAACCTAGAACTTGCATTTTTGGATTGTTACCACGGATTAGGGCATGAAATTGAGAGTAAATTATATATTTGAGTTTGTGAGGTTATGGGTAAAGTTTATCTTCGAAAAAAATTCGGAAACCGGGCACGTGGGCCCGAGGGCGATTTTGTCAACTTTTCGAGCGGAGTTGGGAATTTATATAAATTGAATATTTAT
Source organism: Nicotiana attenuata (assembly GCF_001879085.1). Classification (NCBI taxonomy): domain Eukaryota; kingdom Viridiplantae; phylum Streptophyta; class Magnoliopsida; order Solanales; family Solanaceae; genus Nicotiana; species Nicotiana attenuata. The sequence goes on along the minus strand of NW_017673509.1, from coordinate 88,405 downwards.
CAGTATTAGGGTATATTTTCATTGGTTTGTCCATTATTTGGCTAGTTTTGGAGCGTTGGGCATCGGTTTGAGGCGTCGGAAGGGCTAGGAAGCCAGCTATGAAATTTCAGAGCGAGGTAAGTCTCCTTTCTAACCTTGTAAGAGGGTATTTACCCCATAGGTAAAATAAATCAATATGTGCTCCTAATTGTGGGGCTACGTACACACGAGGTGACGAGAGTCCGTGCGTAGCTACTATTATGCTTAAGTCCGGGTAGTCTAGGACCCAAAAGCATGCTCTACTTGTAATATTTGCAACCTTATTGTCAATTTAAAATGCTTAAATCACATCGAACTTGGTAAATAAAATTTCTAAAAGGATAAACATCATTTTTTTTTTAACTTTTAAAAGAGAAATTTGCCTTTTCCTTGGATAATTGCCCCTTGATGAATTCTTGATGGACTATTTGAATGTGTTTATCTTTTGTGGAACGGGGCGAACGCTTCGGTAGACTAAATAGATGCATCTATAATTTGCGCCATTCGACCCTCTGGCAGTGTACAATTTAAATATTTGTTGGATCAAGCCGTACTACCTCGGCATGATTTGCGCATGCTTGTATTGCCTTGCCTTGAAATTTATAAATAATGATATTCCCTCCCTGGTCTGAGATAAATTGATAAATGATGAAATATAAATTTGGAAATCTCTTATTACCAAAAGGATTGTTTACTTACTTCATGATTTCTTTGAGTTTACTGCCGTTTTTAATAAATTCACGACTAATTATATTATTGATGGCCATAGTAAGTGTCGGAATCGACCTCTCATCACAACTTCTTCGAGATTAGACTGGATACTTACTGGGTACGTGTTGTTTTCGTACTCATACTACACTTGCTGTGCATTTTTGTTGCACAGGCACATGCATGTCTAGTGGCCTAGTGGGTGCTGCGGCATGGTTGATACGGAGATTTAGGCGAGCTGCATTTCTCGAGACGACCCGCAGCTAGCAGAGTCTCCTTCCGAGTATTGGTATTTCCCTTTCTGTCCAAATTGTACTCCGGACAGTTATTGTATTTTATTTTATTACTTAGTAAACGCTCATGCACTTGTGACACCGGGTTTTGGGATGATTATAGGATATTCAGTATTGAAATTGTTAAAATATTATTATTTGTTCTGTAAAGTCCATCTTTTAGTATTAAATTGAAGAAAAATCACGATTTCAAAAATACTAAAACGAGAACTAAATTTATTATTTAGTGTTGGCTTGCCTGATAGTGGTGTCCAACGACATCACGGCCTTTAATGAAATTTGGGTCGTGAAAACACTACACCTTATTAATTAAATGGTTTAATAACTTGTTAAATTTGAAGTACATATTTCAAATAATTAAATTAATGTTAAATATGTTTAACCAGATATTACAAGAACCAAAAAATTAAAAGAGTATATTATCCCTATATATATATATACGAAAAACTAGCATAAATAGAATTAGATGTACATTTTAGAACAAATTTTATCAACTTGGAACATATAGAGTCTGAATTCTTGATATGTCACTATTTCTTGAATTTTCTTTGTTATTGTAGTTTTTACTTCTCTCTTATATTGTTTGGATTTTTTAAAAATACCTTCTAGTATATGTCGGTTTCTTCAAAAATAATGTATTTGTGAAGGATCTAATACTAGTAGGAATATAGCTGCATATTTTAAGAGTCGGTTGGGATTTGAGTTAAAGTGTGAATGGAAAATACAGAGAAAAAAAAGTTGAAAGGAAAACCAAAAGTTTGAAAAGTTCCTTTTTACTAAGGAGCTTTGTCCCTAATCGGAAAAATGGAAAGAAAATTCTTGTACTTATATAGAAGCACTTTTTCTAACTCTTAAGGAGTTGAGAAGAAAGCAAGCCCCGCATTATCGTCGCTCAGCTCGGCTTTGAATTTGGATTTGACTCTTTAATTAGTCGGCTATAAATTCATAGGCTTGGCCTCATTTTTGCTCACCGAAAATCTGAAAAACACTCTGCCTCTCTCTTCTACGTATTGTATATTTTTGAAGCACAAAACGTAAGTACCAGTGTGATTTTCTACTGTTTGTTGAGTTCGCCGAAATACTGTAATTTTTATTGAGTATACAGAATAGTCCGAAACCTTAAACAATTGTAAGGCCTTATTTTCGAATACAGATTTTAAACAGAGTACAACCAACATAATTTCTTAAAGCAGTAAAGTAAAGCAGGATTAATGTTTTGTTTATTAATTCTTGTGTCCTTGACTCTTACCAGCAGTAAAGTAAAGCAGGATTAAAGGATTAATTCTTTTGTTTATTAATCCTTGTGTCCATACCCTACATATTATTGATGCTTTTCAATTGAGGTTTCAAAGTCTCGTGATTCTAATTGAGAACCACTCAAAGAAAATAAGTAAATTCTAATTTAATCCAGCTTTGAATTTTTTATCTTGGGAAAACTATATTAATTAAAGGAAAACGAAAGTTTTGACCAAGTTTAAATGGCTTACACTAATTCCTTATTTAGGAGCGTCAATATATGTACACGGTTTGTGTGTTATAGACATGGACGTATTTGTTTAGTCAGTTTTCTAGATTGAAACATTTAAAACTGAAATCAAATCGAATTAGGTTAAACTATTACGATTTATTTAAATTTGGATTACAACTTCAGTTGAGAATTTAATATATACTATATGTCAATGCTACAACTAGAGTTGTATTGATTCATGATTTAGGGGTCATTTGGTTCACGAACAAATTATGTCGAGGTTATATCTGTTAGATGTTTGCCATAATTTCGTTACCATATTTGATTTTTCTATCTCTTGAAGGAAAAGGGCAATATAATTACCTTGATTGGGTTTTCCTTTTTGTAAAAGGAAATTATAAATCTCCAATATTTGGCTAGTCCTTATTCTTGTAGGAAAAATTTGGACTTCTATAAATTGAGGATCCTTCCTTCTCATTCAGTAGCATCCACAATGTAGCCATAGGGGGCTTGAGAGTCTTGTTTAGGGGGAGAATTTTACGGGACAAATGATATTGTGTCACTTGTGTTTGCCTCTTCGTGAGGTTGTTCTCTCGATATTTTGTACTCTCTTTTATTATAGTGGATTGCTCATCTCCGTTGTGGACGTAGGTCAGTTGACCGAAGTCTCTTTTGGTAGATTTCTCTTTGTTGTGTGATTTATCGTCGTTCAAGGTTTGCTTTGCTAGCTTCCGTATGACACCTGATTTTTTTTCGGACCTAACAAGTAGTATCAGAGCGAGGTTCAAGACAGGTTCATCTTGGCGTGTTCAGTTCTAACTGCAACATATTTGACGATAATCGTGATTTTTCGTCTGAGAAATTTGACCGGACTGCTACGCACGTTGAGACAAACTTTGTGGTGGAGATCTGGAGATGCGACCTGTTGAAGGCTATGTGAAGAAGGTGGATCAAGCTTATTTTGTCAGAAAATTCAGGCCAAGGGGGAGAATTGTTAGGTGTTTGCCATAATTTTCTTACCATATTTGATTTTCCTATCTCTTGAAGGAAAAGGGCAATATAATTACCTTAATTGGGTTTTCCTTTTTGTAAAAGGAAATTATAAATCTCCAATATTTGGCTAGTC
>NW_017673509.1:74724-82178 GCF_001879085.1 Nicotiana attenuata | reverse complement strand
TTGTGGACGTAGGTCAGTTGACCGAACCACGTTATATGTTTGTCTCTTTTGGTAGATTTCTCTTTGTTGTCTGATTTATCGTCGTTGAAGGTTTGCTTTGCTAGCTTCCGCATGACACCTGATTTTTCGGTCCAACAAGTGGTATCAGAGCGATGTTCAAGACAGGTTCATCTTGGCGTGTTCAGTTCTAGCTGCAACATATTTGACGATAATCGTGATTTTTCGTCTGAGAAATTTGACCGGAGTGCTACGCTCGTTGAGACAAACTTTGTGGTGGAGATCTGGAGATGCGACCTGTTGAAGGCTATATGAAGAAGGTGGAACAAGTTTATTTTTTCAGAAAATTCAGGCCAAGGGGGAGAATTGTTAGGTGTTTGCCATAATTTTCTTACCATATTTGATTTTCCTATCTCTTGAAGGAAAAGGGCAATATAATTACCTTATTTGGGTTTTTCGTTTTGTAAAAGGAAATTATAAATCTCCAAGTCCTTTTTCTTGTAGGAAAAGGTTTGGACTTCTATAAATTGAGGATTCTTCCTTCTCATTCAGTAGCATCCACAATGTAGACATAGGGGGCTTGAGAGTCTTGTTTAGGGGGAGAATTTTACGGGACAAATGTTATTGTGTCACTTGTGTTTGCCTCTTCGTGAGGTTGTTCTCTCGATATTTTGTACTCTCTTTTATTATAGTGGATTGCTCATTTCCGTTGTGGACGTAGGTCAATTGACCGAACCACGTTAAATGTTTTTGTCTCTTTTGGTAGATTTCTCTTTGTTGTGTGATTTATCGTCGTTCAAGGTTTGCTTTGCTAGCTTCCGTATGACACATGATTTTATGACAACTGGTATCAGAGCCCAGGTTCAGTGGGACGAGTATGGAGATGGCAGAGTGATGGTGCGGGGCGGCACGCACACAAGAAGAAGCTAGTTGCGGGCTTCGGTTGCCATAATACTCTAACAATGTGGGTGGCACACAGTAATCTCGAAAATTGACCCGTGGATCGTGGTAATGGGCCACGTGGAACTTAGTTCGAGGGGGAGATTGTTGGGTTTGGAACAAAGTACCACATTGGTAGCTGAAAAGATTGGGAGTCTACATATAAGGTGTAGGGATCTCTTAATGGTGTGAGGCCTTTTGGGAACAACCGTGCGGGCTTGGCCCAAAGCGGATAATATCACACCATGTTAAGAGTGTCAGTGGGCCGTTTTAGCCCAATAATATCTTCATCTGATATTTATACCTGCAACGACCCGACCTATCGTTCTGAGCAATTGCACTTCACTTGTTACTTTTCGAGTATGAGTTGCTCCGTATGATGTATCATGACTTATGTGAATCGTCAGTTTTGGTTTTCAGGTTATCGTAATTAATTTGGAAGAATGATTCTCAGCTTAAAGTTTTAAATTTGAAAGGTTTGACCAAGTTTTGTCTTTTTAGTATTTGACCTCGGATTGGATTTCTGATGGTTCTGTTAGCTCCATTTAGTGATTTTGGACTGAGGAGCGCGTCCAGATCGTGATTTGGAGGTCCGTAGTGGAATTCGGCTTGAAATGGCGAAAGTTAAAATTTTGGAAGTTTGACAGGGAGTGGACTTTTTGATATCGGGGTCGAATTCCGATTCCGGAAGTTGGAGCAGGTCCGCAATGTCAAATGTGACTTGTGTGCAAAATTTGATGTCAATCGGGCATGATTTGATAGGTTTCGGCATCGGTTGTGGAAGTTGAAGTTTCAAAGTTCAATGATTTCGAATTGAGGTGTGATTCATCGTTTCGACGTTGTTATGTGTGTTTTGAGGCCTCGAGTAGGTCCGTGTTATGTCATTGGACTTGTTGATATATTTGTTCGGGGTCCCGAGTGGCTCGGGTGAGTTTCGAACGAGGTTCGGATCATTTTCATTTCATGTTGCATTGCTGAAGATTTCTGGTTCTGGTATGACCGCACCTGCGACTGGTTTGTGCACTTGCGATGGCTGCAGATGTGAGCCAAGCGTCGCAAATGCGAGATTCATCGAGGAGTGAAGGTCTGCAGGTGCAGAGGTATTTGCGCAGAAGTGCGACCGCAGATGCGGTCATGGCCATCGCAGAAGTGGCCTGTCTCGCAAATTCGAGCCCTTTTTGCCGCAAAATCGAAGGTCGCAGATGCGAAAGTGCTGGGCAGAGTCATAAAAATCGAGGGTGTCACGACCTAAAACCCAGACCAGGTCATGATGGCGCATCTCTTGAAGACAAGGCTGGACGGCACAATACCCATATTAACCCTTTAATCATTAATAGTCATTTCAAAGCCTTTAATTAAACAAATTCTTCATAATATAAGTTTAAATGAACAGTGCGGAAATAACATACCGGCCCGACATCGGGGTGTCACTAGTCATGAGCATCTACTACAACTGCCTAACTATATCAAGACCAACATGGTCGGGAAATGTCACAATTTATACATAAGGAATAATAAGGAGGGAGAAAGCAGAGCCGCGATCGTCGGGCAGCTACCTTGCTAACTCCGATGAAAACTGCCACCAAGCTCAGAAAAATACCTGAATTTGCACACAAGGTGCAGGGAGTAATGTGAGTACTCCAACCCAGTAAGTAATAAAAGTAAATAAAGTCTGAGCAATAAGAAACGATGAATTCCATATTTATGATAAGCTCAATAAGCACAACAGGCTTTCAAATCAGAATACGAGTCAATCGTCACATTTAAAGTCCGGCTTTTTGTAAAAATCATTTGAAAATACCTTCCAATAGTTTCAGTAGGGGTCCAGTACCATTTATAATAAAAGAGATGAAAACCATAATCGGCCCTTCGGCAAAAACATAGTTCGTAAATAGCCCCTCGGGCAGAACAGGAATCATAAACACCTCATAACATGAAAATCTCAGTGAAAATACATAGCCAAATCAGTAATTAGATTCTGAACATCTCATAAAACCCCAGCTTACATGAAAGCTATTCAAAAACATTTGTTCAACATTTTTGATAGAGGCTCGGTAGAAAGATGAGTGAAAGCAGTAAACAAATCAGTATGTTCGATAGAAACTCACTTTAAAGAGGAGTGAAAATCAATAAGTTCATAAGCAGGCCCCTTAGGCAAAACATCACTCATGTGCATGTATATATATTTATTGCCCCTCGGGCAAGCCTCTCAGTCACTCGTGACTCATCTCTTACCAATCAGCGCTCCCACTCAGCACTCACACTCAATGGGTACCATATAGTAACCGCTGCGGCGCGCAGCCCGATCCATATATCTCGTCGACGGCGCTCACTGGGGTGTGCAGACTCCGGAGGGGCTCCTACAGCACAAGCGCTATATCACAGCGGCGTGCAGCCCGATCCATCCATACATACATACATACATATATATATATATATATATATATATATATATATATATATATATATATTGCTGCAGCATGCAGCCCGATCCATAAATATAAAAATCCTTGCAAACGGGCCCTCGGCCTCTCTGTAACGACCCGACCGGTCGTTTTGAGCTTTTGCACTTTGGTCGCCAGTTCTCGGGCATGACTTGCCCCGTGTAATGTATTATGACTGATGTAGATCGTTGGTTTTGGTTTTCAGGAAATTTGGAATGAATTTGAAAGAATAGTCTCAGTTGAAAGCTTTGAATTTAAAGGTTTGACCAAGAGTTGACTTATTTGTATATGAGTTCGGATCGGAATTTTTATAATTTGGTTAGCTTCGTTGGGTGATTTATGACTTAGGAGTGTGATCGGAAGTGGTTTTGGAGGTCCGGCGTAGAATTAGGCTTGAATTGGCGAAGTTAGCATTTTGGCGATTTTCGGTTGATAGGTGAGATTTTGATCCGAGGGTCGGAATGGAATTTTGAAAGTTGTTGTAGCTTCGTTATGTGATTTGGGATGTGTGTGCAAAATTCTAGGTCATTCGGATGTGGTTTGGTTGGGTTTTTGATCAAAAGCGTGTTTCGGAAGTTTTTGGAAAGCTTTGGCTTGAATTCGATGTGAATTGATGGATTTGGTGTTGATTAGGGTGTTTTGATGATTGGAACAAGTTTGAATAAGGTTTTAGGAAGTGTTGGTACTTTTGGTTGAGGTCTCGGGGGCCTCGGGATGGTTTCGGATGGCTAACAGGGAGAATTTGGACTTATGAAATTTCACAAAATCTGCTGCTTCTGGGGTTTTCGCACCTGCGGCTTGGGAACCCCAGGTGCGGTTCCGCAAGTGCGAGGGAGGAGATCGCATATGCGAGAGTTAGTGTGATGGGCAGTTTCCACAGAAGCGGTCGAGGAGGCCGCATCTGCGAAGCCGCAGATGCGGAAGAACTGTCGCAGAAGCGACTTTTGGATTTTTAAGTGAGATCCGCAGAAGTGGACTTGTAACCGCAAATGCGTTACCGTAGAAGCGGTGGAGGGTGGCAGATGTAAAAACCCCTGGGCAGACTGCATATAAATCCTTTCTTCGCGATTTTTGAAGGGTTTCACCATTTTTAACTTCGGATTGAGAGCTTTTGGTCCATTTTGAAGGGAGATTTCAAGAGAACTTCGATAAGGTAAGGGTTTTGGACCTAAAACACATTTCTATGGTAATATTTCATGGATTAAGACTGAAATTAAAGGAATTTAAGGGCTAAAAATGAAGGATCAGGGCTTGAGAATAAGAGGCCTTAAATTGAGGATTTGAGGGGTCATTTGAACTCCGATTTTGGTATTCTTGATCTACATAGACTCGTGGGGAGATGAGGAACTTATTGATGTTAAAATTTCTGAGTTTCGAGAAGTGGGACCGGGGCTCGGGTTTTGCTAATTTCAGGATTTTTGGTATTTTTCGATTGTTTTCGCTTGGGCTTTGTTCCCTTAGCATATTGTGACGTATTCGTTCTAATTTTGGATAGATTCGACGCGCGTGGAGGCCGATTCGAGGGGCAAAGGCGTCGCGAGCTAGAGATGTAGCTGGTTCGAGGTAAGTAATGATTGTAAATACTGTCCTGAGGGTTTGAAACCTTGGATTACACATCGTTGTGTTACTTTGAGGTGACTTACACGCTAGATGACGAGCGTGGGGTAGAGCACCGCTGGGGATTGTGACCTAGTCCTTCCCGAACGAGTACTTTAATGCGTATTTGATAGTTAATTGTTTGATGTTATTATATTTTGGGTTGTATGCCATGTTTGGGGCCTTGTGCCGACTTGTTGAGACCCTTAGGGGCATTTTTACTATCTATCCTCATTCTAAATGTGTTGAAAGAATGTCCTCAGTCATGTGTTACCTGTTTATTACTAAAATCTGGCTTTATCACTATATTCTTAAAATGTGGAAACTGTTTTGGGCCGAGTTCCCTGTTTTATTGAGATAGACCGAGGGTCTGATTGTGAGATTGATGACTGAGATATACTGAGAGTCTAATGGTGAGGTTAATGACTGAGAGAGGCCGAGGGTCTAGTTGTGAGGATTATATATCTATGGATCGGGCTGCACGCCGCAGCAATATATATATATATATATATATATATATGGATACGGATCGGGCTGCACGCCGCAACAATACTTATATGGGTCGGGCTGCAAGCCACAGCAATATTGTGCTTGGGCCGTAAGGGGCCCCTCCCGGAGTCTGCACACTCCCAGTGAGCGCCGTCGACAAAGTATATAGATCGGGCTGCACGCCGCAGCGATATATGGATCGGGCTGCACGCCGCAACGGTTACTATATGGTACCTATTGAGCGTGAATGTTGAGTACGAGTACTGATTGGTAAGAGCTGAGTCACGAGTGACAGAGAGGCTAGCCCGAGGGGCGATAGATATATATACATGCATATGAGTGATGTTTGCCTGAGAGGACTGTTTATGAACTTATTGATTTCACTCCTCTTTAAAGCGAGTTTCTATCGAATATGTTGATTTATTGACTGTTTTCACTCATCTTTATATGAGCCTCTGTCGGAAAGTTGAGCAACTGTTTTAAAACAACTTTTATTAAACTTGGGTTTATGAGATGTTCAGAAATTAATCACTGATTTGGCATTTGGTTATTTCCACCGAGGTTTTCAAGTTATGAAGTGTTAATAATTACTGTTTTGCCCGAGGGGCTGTTTTACGAACTATGCTTTGCTCGAGGGGCCGATTATGGCTTTAATCTCTATTATTACTTTAAATGGTATTAAACCCCTACTGAAACTGCTGGAAAGTATTTCAAAAATGATTTTTACTAAAAGTTGGATTTTAAAATAAGGAAGGTTGACTCGTATTGTGATTTGAAAGCCTGTTGTGTTTATTGAGCCTAACGTGAATGTGGATTCATTGTTTCCTACTGCTCAGCCTTTATATACTCTTATTACTTACTGGGTTGGAGTACTCACATTACTCCCTGCACCTCGTGTGCAGATGCAGGTATTTATTCTCCCGGTAGCGGGTTTTGGCAGATCGGAGGCAGAGTTATAGGAGTTTACCGAGGTGACTGCCAGCGTTCGCAGCACCGCTTTTTCTCTCTTTTGTTCATTATTCCTGTTTTGTATATTTTAGACCATGTAGTTTTATTTACACTCTAATAGATGCTCGTGACTTGTGACACCCCTATTAGGGCTGTGTTGGGTTGTACTTCCGCTAATCAATGTCATTAAATCATATTTAGGCTGCTTATGAACTGCTTAACTGCTTAAATGAGTTGTTCAGTAATGGTCTGGCTGCCTTGTCTTCACGAGAGGCGCCATCACGCCCGAAGAGTGGGTTGGGTCGTGACAAGTTGGTATTAGAGCCTAGGTCACATAGGTCTCATGAGTCATGAGCAGATTTAGTAGAGTCTCGGAGATTGGTACGGAGACGTCTGTACTTATCCTCGAGAGGCTGCAGAACCTTTAGGAAAACTTCATATTCTTAAATTCTTATCGTGCGTCCTTTGATTCAGCTTGAAAAGTAACTCTTGAAATTCTTTCCACGCGTTCGTATGCGCGCATGAGCGCTCAGTATCAGATGTGCATCGATGCTTGTGATTTCCCTGATCGAGGGGCGAGATGTGATCTCCGTGAGTTTGATGCTGGGCCAGTCTAGAGGACTTGAGGTCGGATCTTTGCCTATGGCTTGAGCACCAAGGTGCTGATTGTATGAGCAAGTGTTTTGAACCTATATGTTCGATATTGTTCCTATTAGTGGAAGTGACGGCTGGATAGCTACGTGACGAGTATGTTAGTACTGCGAGATGTATCTAAGTGACTGCGTACGGTTTATGACGGTGGAAGGTATACAGAAATGTTAGCTGAAGGCAAAGCAGGTGGGTTAGCTCCTGCAAAGAGTTCTGGGGTTGTGTGACCCTTATGTGATTGTTAGAAGATCTCATGTGCAAGTGAAATGTAAGTGCTGAAATTTGAAAGTTTGGGTCGCTTAAGAGAGTGGGCTTAACTGTTGCGAGACTTGCCGAAGATTTAAAGTACTAGATGATTTGTGTTTACACAAGCTTACAAAGGATTTGAGTTTA
>NW_017673509.1:3595-68421 GCF_001879085.1 Nicotiana attenuata | reverse complement strand
TCATCCATTGCATCACCCTTGACCAAGTTGACTCAGAAGGGTGCTTCGTTCGTATGGTCAGAGGAGTGTGAGGAGAGCTTTCAGAAGCTCAATACAGCTTTGACCACAGCTCCGGTATTGGTTTTTCCATCAGCTTCAAGTTCATATACCGTATATTGTGATGCTTCGAGAGTGGGGATTGGTTGTGTATTGATGCAGGAGGGTAGAGTTATTGCTTATGCTTCTCGTCAGTTGAAGCCCCATGAGAAGAACTACCCTGTTCATGATTTGGAGTTGGCTGCCATAGTTCATGCATTGAAGATCTGGAGGCATTACTTGTATGGCGTATCTTGTGAGGTATTCACTGATCATCGCAGTCTTCAGCATTTATTCAAGCAAAAGGATCTTAACTTGAGGCAGCGGAGGTGGCTAGAGTTGCTTAAGTATTATGATATTACTATTCTGTACCATCCGGGAAAGGCCAATGTAGTGGCCGATGCTTTGAGCCGAAAGGCAGTGAGTATGGGAAGTTTGGCATATATTCCTGTTGGGGAGAGACCCCTTGCAGTTGATGTTCAGGCCTTGGCCAATCAGTTTGTGAGACTGGATATTTCGGATCCCAGTCGGGTGTTGGCTTGTGTAGTCTCTCGGTCTTCCTTATATGATTGCATCAGAGAGCGCCAGCATGATGACCCGCATTTGCTTGTCCTTAAGGACAGAGTTCACCATGATGATGCCAGAGATGTGACCATCGGTGATGATGGTGTGTTAAGGATGCAGGGCCGAATCTATGTGCCCAATGTGGATGGGCTTAGGGAGTTGATTCTGGAGGAAGCCCATAGCTCGCGGTATTCTATTCATCTGGGTGCCGCGAAGATGTATCAGGACTTGAGGAAACACTATTGGTGGAGAAGAATGAAGAAAGATATTGTGGGGTTTGTAGCTCGGTGTCTAAATTGTCAGCAGGTGAAATATGATCATCAGAGGCCGGGTGGCTTGCTTCAGCAGATGGTTACCCGAGTGGAAGTGGGAGAGGATCACTATGGACTTTGTTGTTGGACTTTCTCGGACTTCGAAGAAATTTGATGCTATTTGGGTGATTGTGGATCGGCTGACCAAGTCCGCGCACTTCATTCCTGTATGTACTACCTATTTTCAGAGCGGCTGGCAGGGATTTATATCCGGGAGATTGTTCGGTTGCATGGTGTTCCGGTTTCCATCATCTCAAATAAGGGTACTCAGTTTGCTTTGTAGTTTTGGAGGGCAGTATAGAGAGAGTTGGGTACTCAGGTGGAGTTGAGCACAGCGTTTCATCCTCAGACGGACGGACAGTCTGAGCGTACTATTCAGATATTGGAGGACATGTTGCGTGCTTGTGTTATTGATTTTGGAGGTTCATGGGATGAGTTCTTGCTGCTTGCCGAGTTTGCCTACAACAACAGCTACCAGTCGAGCATTCAGATGGCTCTGTATGAGGCTTTGTATGGGAGGCGGTGCAGATCCCCAGTTGGTTGGTTCGAGCCCGGTGAGGCTAGGCTATTGGGGACAGATTTGGTTCAGGACGCCTTAGAGAAGGTCAAGGTGATTCAGGAGATACTTTGTACAGCGCAGTCGCGGCAGAAGAGTTATGCGGACCGGAAGGTTCGAGATGTGTCCTACATGGTTGGTGAGAAGGTCTTGCTGAAGGTTTCGCCCATGAAGGGTGTTATGAGATTTGGAAAGAAAGGGAAGTTGAGTCCGCGGTTCATTGGGCCTTTTGAGGTACTTAGGAGGATTGGGGAGGTGGCTTATATGCTTGCTTTGCCACCTAGCTTGTCGAGTGAGCGCCCGGTATTTCATGTTTCTATGCTCCGAAAGTATGGTGGGGACCCGTCTCATGTTTTGGATTTCAGCACAGTTCACTTGGATGATGCTTTGACCTTTGATGTGGAGCCAATGGCTATTTTGGGTCGTCAGGTTCGAAAGTTGAGGTCGAAAGATATAGCTTCAGTGAAGGTGCAGTGGAGAGGTCAGCCCGTGGAGGAGGCTACCTGGGAGACCGAGCGGGAGATGCGGAGCAGATATCCTCACCTATTTGAGGCTCCAGGTATGTTTCTTGACTCGTTCGAGGAAGAACGTTTGTTTAAGTTGGGGAGGATGTGACGACCCGACTAGTCGTCTCATGAGTTACCGCTCCGTTTCCCCCATTTCTGCTTCTTTATGCTTCGTTATCCGTGTTTTATGTGGTCGAGTTGATTGGTTTGAGGTTGGAGTGGAATTGGTAAGGAAATCAGACACTTAGTCTCTTTTGAGAAGGCTTAAGTTGGAAAAGTCAATCGGATGTTGACTTATGTGTTAGAGGGCTCGGATGTGAGTTCCGATGGTCCGGTTAGCTTCGGGTGGTGATTTGTGACTTAGGAGTGCGATCGAAAGTGGTTTTGGAGGCCCGGTGTAGAATTAGGCTTGAATTGGCAAAGTTAGTATTTCAGTGAATTCCGGTTGATAGATGAGATTTTGATCCGAGGTTCGGAATGGGATTCCGAGAGTTGCTGTAGCTTCGTTGTGTGATTTGGGATGTGTGCGCAAAATTTCAGGTCATTTGGATGTGGTTTGGTTGGGTTTTTGATCAAAAGCGTGTTTCGGAAGTTTTAGAAAACATAGGCTTGAATCCGAGGTGAATTGATAGATTTGGTGTTGTTTGAGGTGTTTTGATGATTGGAACAAGTTTGAATGAGGTTTTAGGATGTGTTGGTGCTTCTGGTTGAGGTCCCTGGGGCCTCGGAGTGGTTTCGGATGGCTAACGGGAAGAGTTACGGACTTGTGCAATTTTAGATTTTTCTGCTGCTTCTGGTGTTTTCGCACCTGCGGTTTGGGGACCGCAGGTGCGGTATCGCAGATGCGTGACTTGGACCACAGAAGCGGAAAGGCTGAGGAAGGCTTGGAACCGCAAATGCGGAAGAAGGGCCGCACCTGCGGAGCCGCAGATGCGGCTATTCGACCGCAGATGCGGCTAGGCGGGATTTAAGTGAATTCCAAAGATGCGGAGAAATGACCGCAAAAGCAGTACCGCATAAGCGGGTAATTTGACCGCAGATGCGGTTACGACTGGGCAGAAGGTATAAATGGTTCTTCTTCGCGATTTTTGAAGGGTTTATTCATTTTTAACTTCGGACTTAGAGCTTTTGGGCAATTTTGAAGGGAGATTTCAAGGGAACTTCGATAAGGTAAGGGTTTGGGACCTAAAACACAATTCTATGGTGATATTTCATGAATTAGGACTGAAAATTAAGGAATTTATGGACTAAAAATGGAGGTTTAGGGCTTGAGATTAAGAGAGTCAAAATTGGGGATTTGAGGGGTCAATTGAACTCCGATTCTTGTGTTTTTGATATGTATGAACTCGTGGGGAGACAAGGAATCTAATGATGTATAAAAATTTCTGAGTTTCGAGAAGTGGGCCCGGGGCTCTGGTTTTGCTAATTTCGAGATTTTTGATATTTTTCGATTGTTTTCGCTTGGGCTTGTTCCCTTAGAATATTGTGACGTATTCGTTCTGGTTTTGGTCATATTCGACGCACAGGAGGCCAATTTGAGAGGCAAGGGCATAGCGAGCTAGAGCTTTGGCCGGTTTGAGGTGAGTAATGATTGTAAATGATGTCCTGAGGGTTTGAAACCCCGGATTTGCACAACGTAGTGCTATGTTAAGGTGAGACACACGTTGTATGATGAGCGTGGGGTCCATTACTACTGGGGATTGTGACTTGGTCCGTCCCGATTAATGATTTCACCGTATTTTTGACTACGATTTAATTATTATCATTATGATTTGGGCTAGTTGCCATGTTTGGGGCCTTGTGCCGACTTGAAGAACCCTTAGGGGCATTATGACTGATTTTCCTCACTTTACTTGTTAAAAATCATATCCTCAGTCATGTTTCTATGTGTTTAAACCATGTGAATCGGTTTTATCAATGCTAATCCTAAATGAGGGAAATATGTGGGCTCAGATTCCTACCTTATATTATTGTGCCCGAGAGGCTGTGAGTAAAATGACTGAGAGGGGTTGAGAACCCAACAGTGAGGATGTTAAATATGTTATGGATTGGGTTGCACGCCGCATCAAATGCTTATGTGGATCGGGCTGCACGCCGCATCAAATGTTTATGTGGATGGGGCTGCGCGCCGCAGCAATATAGCGCTTGGGCTGTAGGAGCCCCTCCCGGAGTTTGCACACCCCCAGTGAGCGCAATCGACTATTTATATGGATTGGGCTGTGCGCCACGGCGATGTACGGATCGAGCTGCACGCCGTAGCGGTTATTTTGATTTCGGTTATTGTGAGAGATATATGGTCACTCTGTTCGAGGAACGGATTTATACTAGTTAAATACCTGATAAGCTACCTGTTTTACCTGATCTAAAGAGATTTCACTTGACTTCTTCACTATTTTGCTGCTTTAAGTTGATTTACTGCTTTGATATAGAACTGCTTAGTGCCTTTACGTGTTTTCTTACTGTCAGCCATTATTTATGATTATTACTCACTAGGTCGGAATACTCACATTACTCCCTGCACCTTGTGTGCATATCTAGGTGTTCCCGAGGCATAGAGAGAGCTTTCCTCTTATTCATCATTTACCGTAGTCATCGAGGTAGCTGCATGGCGTCCGCAGACCCGGTTTCTCCTCGTATCTTCTTTACTTTCAGTATTCTTAGACTATCTCTGTATTAGGCTGTTTAAAGACTTGTAATAGAGGCTCTTGACTTGTGACACTGGATCGGTGGGCTATGTAGTGATGTTGTTATAATTTTTCGCACATTTTATCTACTGTTTCAGACTCCTATTTATGTCAAAGTGGTATTTAAATTCTGTTAAATGGGTAATGAACTCTATAAGAGAGGGGTTGTGATTGATAATTGGTCGGGCTTGCCTAGCAATGTGTTGGGCGCCATCACGACCGGGGTTGGGGTCGTGATAAGTTGGTATCAAAGCCTAGGTTACATAGGTCTCGCGAGTCATGAGCCGGTTTAGTAGAGTCTCGCGGATCGGTACGGAGACGTCTGTATTTATCCTCGAGAGGCTGCAGAACCTTTAGGAAAACTTCATATTCTTGAAATTCCTGTCGTGCGACTTTGTTGATCCGAGGACTAAACTTCTGATATTCTATTCTCTCGCAAATGGCGAGGACACGTGCTACCGGACGAGGTGGATGACCACCAGTGCCACCCACTAAGGCAACCAGAGGTCGTGGACGCGGTCGTGGTCGTGGCAGAAGCAGATTAGCAAGGGCAGCACCTGTTGATCCACCAGTTGCCCCAGCTCCAGATCAGGCTCTAGCAGCACCAGCTGTGCCCATCGTGATTCCGGGTCTACAGGAGACCTTAGCACAGATTTTGACAGTTTTCACTGGCCTGGCTCAGGCAGTTTCAGCCACCACAGCAGCAGCTACTTCACAGGCCGCGGGGGGCAATCAGACCCCAGCTGCTCGCACACCTGAGCAGGTAGTACAGGGATACAAACACTGGGAGCACCTCCAGCTCAGTCGGTTGCACCAGCTCAGGAGTTCATAGTACCAGTTATGCCAGATGATGAGCAGCGTCGTCTTGAGAGGTTTGGTAGACTCCAGCCTCCGTCATTCAGTGGTGCTGAGGGCGAGGATGCTCAGGGTTTTCTTGACAAGTGTCATGGGATGCTCCGTACAGCAGGGATTCTTGAGACTAGCGGTGTGGCATTTACCACCTTTCAGTTTACTGGGGCTTCCTTCACTTGGTGGGAGGCGTATGAGAGGCGTAGGCCGGTTGGTGCAGCGCCCCTTACTTGGCAGGAGTTCTCCACTCTCTTCTTGGAGAAGTATGTACCGCAGTCCCGCAGGGAGGAGCTGCGTAGGCAGTTTGAGTGGCTAAAGCAGGGAGATATGACTGTGTCACAGTATGAGGTGAGGTACTCTGAGTTGGCTCGTCATGTCGTTTAGATGGTTCCGACCGATCGTGAGAGGATCAGGAGATTTGTTGATGGCCTTAACTACCATCTCCGTATCTTGATGACGAGAGAGAGAGTATTGGGTGCTACATTTGAGGAGGTGGTTGATATCGCTCGTGAGGTTGAGACGGTTCGCCGTCAGGATAAAGAGGAGAGGGAGGCAAGAGGCCTCGAGGTTCTGGCAGTTTCAGTGGTGCTCCTTCGAGGGGCCAGTTCCAGCAGGGTAGAGGTCGTTCTTTCAGGCCAGCTCAGTCGGCCCGTCCAGAGTATCGTGGGGCATCTTCAGGTCGTGGTTATCATAGGTCTCAGCATGGCCAGTCATCACTCAGTGCCCTCCCATCTCAGAGTTCATCTCGTGCCCCATCAGTCTAGGGTTCTTCCGTGGCAGGTCCTTCTACTGGTCATTTTGGTGCCAGGGGTTCCCTTCAGTCCCCATCTCCAGAACCGGGTAGTTGTTATGAGTGCGGGGAGTTTGGGCATATGAGGAGGCAGTGTCCTCGACTCCGTGACGGTCAGTATCACCAGAGGGTCAGCCCTCGACTTCTACTCCAGTTACTTCACCACCTGCCCAGCCAGCTAGGGGTGGAGATCAGGCAGCCAGGGGTCGCCCCAGAGGGGGAGGTCGATCAGGCGGTGGCCAGGCTCGTTTTTATGCTATTCCAGGCAGGACAGATGTCATTGCTTCAGATGCTATCATTACAGGTATTGTTTCAATCTGCCACAGAGATGCCTCCGTATTATTTGATCCCGGTTCCACCTATTCTTATGTGTCCTCATATTTTGCTCATTATTTGGGTGCGCCCCGGGAGTTTCTTGCTTTACCTGTTCATATGTCTACCCCGGTGGGTGATACTGTTGTTGTGGACCGTGTGTACCGGTCATGTGTTGTGACTATTGGGGGCCTGGAGACCCGAGTTGATCTATTTCTATTGAGCATGGTGGACTTTGATNCACTTGAGGGCAAGGACAACGTAATTCTCAAAAAGGGTGCTGAACTTGTGATGTCTAGGCAAATGGCAGCATGTGTTGGAATTTATTCGACGAGGGCGTCGAATTCAACTGGTTGGGGTGGTTTGTTAGACCCTTGACAAAGTTGATCGGAAAGCGGCGCGGCAGTGGCAAGGATTTTGGCATGATGGCCTTGCCATTGGCCTATGTGCGGGGAAATGAACATGTAAGACAATGCAGGTGTTGTCAATGGCAACAAACTGTTGCAAGGGCAAGTGTGATGGACTACACTTCTATTTGAGGGCTATGGTGTGATGGACTACACTAAAACATGAGTGGGATGCGTGTAAGCAAAGGCCAAGACCTTGACGGAACTAGGCGGGCTGGACGGAAGCTTGACAAGGCAAAACGAGAAAGACCTCGACGCTAAAATGGGGCAGCTTAGTGCCAAGGCAGTGGCATTGGCAATGTGATGTTGCCATGACTTAGGTGAGCGGGCTGGCACCTAAGTAAATTATGGGCAAATGACTTAGCAAAGGGAATGGCATCATGGCTTGGTGACTTGATGCCAAAATCAGCTTGGCATTGGCAAAAGGCAGACTTGATCAAGTAGGGGCGACTTGACAAGGACAAACAACTGTGGCAACGGGCGGGTGTGCGGCTAAGTCATGGGCGACGAGATGTGGCGATGGCATTGAGCGGGAGCAGTGTCAAAGGCCAAGGCTGGGCGCAATGCCAGCCTTGGGCGTGTAGCAGCTGGCCAAGAAACGCGCACATGCAGCGCACATGGAGCGGTTTTTAAGTGTGCTATGCACATGCTATGCAGTTAGGCGGTTACAACTGCCATGTCCAAGAGTTGCTGATTATAAGGTTGAGTCTATGCACGTTTTTAGGCATGTCCTATACGTTTTTGATCTTGGGGATCATGTCCTATGAGTTGGGGGATGTCAACTGAAGTAGGAAAACAGTTTTGGGCTGACTACACTATATATATGTGTGTTAGCAGCCCCAAAAACGGGCTAAGTACCTAGGGAGGGAAATAGTCTAAGATATAGGCATAGGGTTGTCTATACTAAGGCTTGAGCATGGCAAAATATGTGCCATTGCCTTGCCAAACGAGTGGGCAGCACGAGCGGCCTTAGGCGGGGGCTTTTATAGGGCAGAATCGTGCAAGTGTCGGCTATTTTTGTGAGTTGGTGCCTGCCAAGGGTGGCAGCACCTTGCCAAACTCAAGAATTTCCTTTGTAATTGATTTTATAAAAGGTTGGGAAAAGGTTCCCATAAATCTGCTGGTGTTCTTCTATATTTATGTTGCCTTAAATTGATTCTAAGTGTTAAACCTCGAAAGCAAAAGAAAATCGGGCAAGGCTCAAGTGGGGACTTGACTGCCGCACAGTGGGCAGCATTTTTGGCGGACAGAAAACGCCCATGTGACCCTTACCACTGTGGGTACACTTGATACCCACTTGAAATCACAGCTTGGAGCTCCAAAATCGCACAAGAATGGTGAACAAAAGACTGCAAATCGCGAAGGGGCATTTTTATACATTCTGCCCAGCACTTTCGCATCTGCGATCCCATAAGCGCATCTGCGCTTCCGCTTCTGCGGAAAAACACCCGCTTCTGTGGATTTCGCTTACTCCTCCAACTTCCGCATCTGCGACCCAGGCATCGCACCTGCGGTCTCGCAGATGCGGTCAAAGTCTCCGCTTCTACAGCCAGCACCACTTTTGCGGTCTCCTTTTTGCACCAGCGGCATCGCACCTGCGGTCACCAAATCCGCAGGTGCGGAAACAACAGAGGCAGCAAATTTTCAGCTGCAAAACTCTAAGTCCGACTTCCCGATAACTATCCAAAACCATCCCGAGGCCCCAGGGACCTCAACCAAAAGAACGAACATATCCCATAGCATCATTCAAACTTGTTCCAACCTTCGGAACGCTCAAAACAACCTCACAACACCAAATTCGCATCGAATTCAAGCCTAAGAATTTCAAAATCCTCCAAATTACTCTTTTGATCAAAAACCCGATCAAACCACGTCCGAATGACCTGAAATTTTGCAAACACGTCCCAAATGACACCACGGGACTACTGAAACTCTCGGAATTCCATTTCGACCCATATATCAAAATCTCACCTATTAACCGGAAAAATGCCAAAATCTCACTTTCGCCAATTCAAGCCTAAACCTTCCACGGACTTCCAAAATGCATTCCGATCACGCTCCCATGTCGAAAATCACCTAACGGGGCTAACCAAATCATAAAAATTCCGATCCGAGATCATACATGAACAAGTCAAATACTGGTCAAACCTTTCAAATTTCAAGCTTCAAATTGAGAACTATTCTTCCAATTTCATTCCGATTACCCCGAAAACCAAAACCAATGATTTACCTGAGTCATAATACATCACACGGGGCAAGTCATACCCGAGAACTGGCGAGAAAAGTGCATAAGCTCAAAATGAACGGTCGGTTCGTTACATCCTCCCCCACTTAAACATACGTTCGTCCTCGAACGTGCCCAAAGTTGTTCCAAAAGCCAACCAATCGTTGAATAACCTTACCACGCATATACCGGGGGTGATCCCACGTCACCCTATCTCATATAGGTCCGATAACACATTGTAACTAAAATTTCACAATCCAATCTAGCCCATAAACCATAGAACCACTTTTCCACTTCTGAATTCTTCAATACGATCAGAATACCACATTTATACTGTGAATAAGCCCGAACAAGCTGTAACAACCCATACCTGCAACCTCAGGTGCAATTACATGATATACCGCATAACTCAAACACTTGCAGCGATAACTTCTAATCACAGCAACTGCACACAACAACCGAATACCGTAGAAAACCTCTTATCAACTAAAGTCTCATCCCAACACTTTCATATATTGCCAGTGATAAATAAAACACACAGTAAGCCATAACCATTTCTTAGATCAACTATTCATGAAGCCACTTCTCCTTTGGCAAAGACCATAGCAAATTTCTGAGTCGAACCTCGATATTTATCCTCCCAACATGCTGAAACCGAATCCGTTCATATTCATTAAAGATCCCCACGATCTCATCTAATCCAACACAAATACTCTGGTGACATGACACCTCAACGCAGACTAAAGCCCCAACTTGCACAATACGCGCTCCAATAAACAACAATCCGAACATACTCAAATCATGAAAATGACTCAATTGAAAGAGTTGTACCGCAAGATCACCGTGCTCGAAACTGACAACCACGCGCAATTTGATGACCGGAACCAAGGCAAACTATCATATTAACAGTGAAGCAAATAACATACACCACACACACCCGAAAAGACATAACTGATAAGCCATTTATCGAGCAACACCCAATTACTCTTCCCGCTCGACTTCCACTGTGAAACCTCAATAGAACCATATCACATGTGCCTATAACCAACAAATCATAACGCCTCGCAATGCAAGAAGGTAGCTCATAGATCTCCTCTGATTACTAATAAGCTCAATAACATAACACTCGAATCAACACACCCCTCAACAATACAATTCGGAGCCAACCAAGCCGACCCAAGTTAGAACACACATCCACATTGGCCTGCCAACAGGCCCCTTATCAAGGAAACCCTAGAACTGCTCTCTCAACTCCTTTAACTCTGCTGATGCCATACGATACGATGTCCGGCATTAAATCAATACCGAAGTCAACAACCTTGCCCGGCCACAAGAAACACATCTGAAAAAGTCCCTCACCACCGAACTGAATCAATATGAGGAGCCTTTGCACTGACATCCATCACGAGAGCCCAAATAAGAAAGACAATCCTTCCTAGTCGTCCGCTGGTCATCAAAATATGAAACCACTTTACCAAGAACATGATCCGTCGAACCTCGCCACTCAATCCGTGGCATTCCCGGCAGAGCCAACAGCGCCGCCTTAGCACAATAGCCCAGAATAACACGACACGGAGATAACCAGTCTGCACCCAACATCACATCCAAAATCTGACATACCAAGCTGCAAACGACCCACTCGAGTCTCCAGACCCCGATAGTCACTGCATAGTGCCAATACACACGACTCGAAATCACAACATAACCGGAATATGAGAACTTCCAGTCTCTAACTCCATATAGCACACGAATCACCATACCTGACCCCAGTTCTGCCGTCCGAATACATACCACCTCTTTAATACCTAATCATTCCACGAGAGATACTCTAACATTCTTCTGTGCCTCCAAGCAAACTCGGATATCAGCAGTCGATCTACAAGAAAGCGCAGCAATACAACCGAAGTACCTTCAACTAAATCACATTGCCTTTTTCTGAAACATATACCCTCGTCAAATTACCTCCAACTAGCAATACCATTTCATTAATCATCTGGAGGTCATTTTCCCTAATCATCTAAAGCCCATTTCTCTAATTATCTGAAACTGCCCGTGCTGCCTAAGAATTTTATGGTCTTCCGTGCAGAACTGAACCGTAACCTTACACATGCAAATCTCAATCCTCCACACATAACGCATATACCAATCCATCCTAAAATAACACGAGAATTTCAAATCCCTTCCGAGCCACAAGCAACTATGTACTCAACCAACCAAGAACTTTCCATTGATCCCATTCAGAAGAAAATCACTACACCTCCCTTGCTCCTCATGCTAGCAGAAAATATACATCTCTAGCCACAGTAGAAAACAACAAGTACTCTCCGACTCCCCTTTGCACAAACAAGCCTGTCAGGACTGAATCCTCCTAGCTCAACCAACCTACGCGAGACACTAAAACCCAAGAGCATTACCGCAAAATACCTGTAGAACTCATTACCTCGTAAACACCCAAAGAACTAATCATATCCTTACCATACCGATCTGGCCTACTACCAAGCCATCCCATCTATCTGAGCTCCCTTCCGACTTACCTTCACTTGATATTCCTTCTTGCTATAATATCACATTTCCTCAACCCAAATTACCACACGAGACCCAAGCATAATACCACCCGGCCTAAGGCTCACAACCCGCTGACTACTCTTTTAAATGTTCCTAGAAGCACCACATTCAAGATACCTACCCTGATAGGACTTACTGCGAATCCAACGCCATTACCTTCGCCTTCCCGATACTGATATATAGAATCCCATACTTAATATAGAAAATACCACAAGTCTTGCCGTCTTCCACTGAAAACTCAGTTTCTGACCACAAGTTTTACTTGAAAGCCTCCAATTACTGCATGTAAAATCTTGAACACAATGGACGCATTCTCTAGAGTCATCCACTCTACTCAAACCGCAGTTTAATTGATTAAACGAACCGAGCAACCTGTGCTTCATTAGCACTCCGACACTGTAGAATGTAACCTCATTCCAATATAATCAAGCAACTTCCTGCCCTATGCACCAGGCATTCCTTACCAACAACAACTCAAGTCATTCCCCGGTTTTCGTACACCCATAAAGCATAACATAATCCTTTATTGAAATTTCCTTTACTCGAGCCATAACTGATTCAGCAACACGCCTCGAACTGGAACCATTATAGCACATAACCGTGCAATCAACTATTCAATAGCAGACTCCCCCACTTGGCTCGAAGCCATAGATCAAAACACACACCATAATTCATAACGCATATACTTAATTGCTGCCATAATACCATAGTGAGATTTACTCAACCCTTTATAAGCTCGTGGAACACAGACCATCTGGTACTTCATATCTTCTGCAAATCTCGCATTTACTGTCGTAACAATTAAACCCACTCTCTTAAGCGACCCAAATTAAATTCAAACATATATTTCATTTGTAAATGGAATCTTTTAACAGACAACATAAGGATCACACAACTCCAGAACACTTCGCAAGGGATAACCCACCTGCTTTGCCTTACACTAACATTTATGTATACCTTCCCCCGCCATAACCATTACGCAGTCACTTAGTCTTCCTGAGTCCAAACTCATACCGTAACATGAAATTTGCTTCACTCACAACTAGGGAACATGAAAAGATTCTTCACACACCCAGAATCTCGGGGCTATACATTCAGTCACAATGGAAATCAAACACCTAATAGATCATCTATCCTCCAGTAGACCCTTCTCGTCGCTTCCAAATCATATGATCACATCTTGCAGCCACGACACGCTCATCACGTACTAACCAGTCATTACTCCCCGTAATAGGGGCACAACATCACATATAGATCCAGAAACACGTGCTCACGCAAGCAACCACTCAAGGCTCAAGCTATAGGTAACGATCCGGCCTCAGTCCTTCTAGACTGGCCCAACATCAACATACAGAGAACACATCTCGCCCTTCGATCAGGGAATCACAAGCCATCGATGCACATCTGATACTGGGCGCTCATGTGCGCATACGAACGTGTGGAAGGAATTTCAAGAGTTACTTTTCAAGCTGAATCAAGGACGCACGATAAGAATTCAAGAATGTGAAGTTTTTCCTAAAGGTTCTGCAGCCTCTCGAGGATAAATACATACGTCTCCGTACCGATCTGCGAGACTCTACCAAACCTGCTCATGACTCGTGAGATCTATGTAACCTAGGCTCTGATACCAACTTGTCACGACCCAAAACTCAGACCTGGTCATGATGGCGCCTCTCGTGAAGACAAGGCCAGTCGGCACAACACCCATATTAACCCTTTAATCATTAATAGCAATTTCAAAGCCTTTAATTAAACAAATGCTTCATAATATAAGTCTAAATGAACGATGCGGAAATAACATACCGGCCCGACATCGGGGTGTCACTAGTCATGAGCATCTACTACAATTGCCTAACTATATCAAGACCAACATGGTCGGAAAAGGTCACAATTTATACATAAGGAAGAATATAGAGGGAGAAAGCAGGGCCGCGATCGCCAGGCAGCTACCTTGCTAACTCCGATGAAAACTGCCACCAAGATCAGAAAAATACCTGAACCTGTACACAAGGTGCAGGGAGTATTGTGAGTACTCCAACCCAGTAAATAATAAAAGTAAATAAAGTTTGATCAATAAGAAACGATGAATTCCACATTTATGATAAACTCAATAAGCACAACAGGCTTTCAAATCAGAATACGAGTCAATCGTCTCATTTAAAGTCCAGCTTTTGGTAAAAATCATTTGAAAATACCTTCCAACAGTTTCAGTAGGGGTTCAATACCGTTTATAATAAAAGAGATGAAAACCATAATCGGCCCTTCCGCAAAAACATAGTTCGTAAACAACCCCTCGGGCAAAAGAGGAATCATAAACACCTCATAACATGAAAATTTCAGTAAAAATACATAGCCAAATCAGTGATTAGATTCTGAACATCTCATAAAACCCCAGCTTAAATGAAAGTTATTTTAAAACATTTGTTCAACATTTTTGATAGAGGCTCGGTAGAAATATGAGTGAAAGCAGTAAACAAATCAGTATGTTCGATAGAAACTCACTTTAAAGAGGAGTGAAAATCAATAAGTTCATAAGCAGGCCCCTCAGGCAAAACATCACTCATGTGCATGTATATATATCTATCGCCCCTCGGGCAAACTCATCTCTTACCAATCAGCTCTCCCACTCAGCACTCACACTCAATGGGTACCATATAGTAACCACTGCGGCACGCAGCCCGATCCATATATCTCGTCGACGGTGCTCACTGGGGTGTGGAGACTCCGGAGGGGCTCCTACAGCCCAAGCGCTATGTCGCTGCGGCGTGCAGCCCGATCCACACACACACACACACACATATATATATATATATATTGCTGCGGCGTGCAGCCCGATCCATAAATATAAAAATCCTCACAAACGGGCCCTCGGCCTCTCTCAGTCGTTAACCTCACTAGCAGACCCTCGGTCTATCTCAGTCATCAACCTCACGATCACTCGGACCATCAGTAATTCAGGGAACTCAGCCCAAACAGTTTTCACGTTTTTAAGCAATAAAGGGATAAAACCAGATTTAAATAATAAACAGGTGAAACATGACTGAGGATATGCTTTCAAAACAAATCGAGTGAGGAAAATAGTGAAAATACCCCTAAGGGTCTCAGCAGGTCGGCACAAGGCCCCAAACATGGCATACAGCCAAAATATAATATCAATCTCTAGAACATGAAATATCATAAGATTTCAAATCAAATACGCAACTTAACAGTCGTACGGGACGGACCAAGTCACAAATCCACATTGGTGCACAACTCCACGCTCGTTATCTAGTATGTGCGTCACCTCAAAGTAACACAACGATGTGTAAACCGGGGTTTCAAACCCTCAGGACAGCATTACAATCATTACTTACCTCAATCTGGTCCAAACTCTAGCCCGTGATGCCTTTGCCCGCACGAATTGACCTCCGGATGCTCCAAATCTAGCCACAATTAGTACATAATCATTAAAATATGCTAAGGGAACGAAGCCCACTCAAAAATATCCAATTTACATCAAAAATCCCGAAATTGCTCAAACCCGGCCCCCGGGCCCACGTCTCGGAATCCGATAAAATTAACATCAATGGAATCCTCATCCTCTCACGAGTTCATACATATCAAATTTACCAAAATCCGACCTCATATGGTAACTCAAACTCTAAAAACTCACTCTCCAATTTCAAGCACTAATTTCCCAACTCTTGCTCTAATTTCCCACAAATTTTCATGATTAAACAATGAAATAATCACTATAATACAAGGTATAAAGCCCAAGTAGCTTACCTCTGTGGATACACTTGATCCCCTCTTGAAATCACAGCTTGGAGCTCCAAAATCGCATAAAAATGGTGAACAAAAGACTGAAAATCGCGAAGGGGCATTTTTATGCATTCTGCCTAGCACTTTCGCATCTGCGATCCCATAAGCGCATCTGCGCTTCCGCTTCCGCGGAAAAACACCCGCTTCTGCGGATTTTGCTTACTCCTCCAGCTTCCACATCTGCGACCCAGGCATCGCACCTGCGGTCTCGCAGATGCAGTCAAGGTCTCCGCTTCTGCAGCCAGCACCGCTTTTGCAGTCTCCTTTTCTCACCAGCGGAATCGCACCTGCGGTCACCAAACCCGCAGGTGTGGAAACAACAGAGGCAGCAAATTTTCAACTGCAAAACTCTAAGTCCGACTTCCCGATAACTATTCGAAACCATCCCGAGGCCCCCGGGACCTCAACCAAAAGCACGAACATATCCCATAACCTCATTCAAACTTTTTCCAACCTTCGGAATGCTCAAAACAACCTCACAACACCAAATTCGCATCGAATTCAAGCCTAAGAATTTCAAAATCCTCCAAATTACTCTTTTGATCAAAAACCCGATCAAACCACGTCCGAATGACCTGAAATTTTACGCACACGTCCCAAATGACACCACGGGACTACTACAACTCTCGAAATTCCATTCCGACCCCTATATCAAAATCTCACCTATTAACCGGAAAAATGCCAAAATCTCACTTTCGCCAATTCAAGCCAAAACCTTCCACGGACTTCCAAAATGCATTCCGATCACGCTCCCAAGTCGCAAATCACCTAACTGAGCTAACCAAATCATAAAAATTCCGATCCCACATCATATACGAACAAGTCAAATATTGGTCAAACCTTTCAAATTTCAAGCTTCAAACTGAGAACTGTTCTTCCAATTTCATTCCGATTACCCTAAAAACCAAAACCAACGATTTACCTGAGTCATAATACATCACACGGGGCAAGTCATGCCCGAGAACTGGCGAGCAAAGTGCACAAGCTAAAAACGACCGATCGGGTCGTTACAGAGGGTTTTATTCGTTCTTCATATTTTGAGATGTGGGACTCGGATTGAGGCGATTTGTGGAGTAAATTTCATCACAAGAATTGGGGTAAGTGTTCTCCAATTAATTTTGATTATATTTCATTAATCCATCTTCATTTTTAGCAATTGGTTGATGAAATGAAAGAGTAAATTGGGGGTTTTGGCCTAAAGTTTTATCAAATGAATTTTTGAGTTTTGAATACCGATTTGCTATCGGATTTGAATGAAACAAGTATGTTTGGACTCGTAATTGAATGGATTGTCGGATTTTGTGGGTTTTGTCGAGTTTTGAGGCGTGGGCCCGGGTGTGATGTTTGGCCGGATTTGGGATTTGATGTAGAATTCGATCTTTATCATTTGTAATTGCTTCCTTGGGCTTTATCTGATGTATTTGAGTTGCTTTTGGCTAGTTTTAAGCCGTTCAGAGGTCGCTACGGGCGTGATGGCATCCTTGGAGCATTGCTTGGCTTGCTCGGCGTTAAAATTGGCTTGTTTAAGATAAGTAACTCTTCTAAACTTAGTGTTGAGGGTATAAAACCCCAAATTACGTGTTATGCTATTGACGTTGAGGTGACACACATGCTAGGTGACACGCGTGTGGGCGTGCACCCTGTGAATTGTGACTCTGTTGTGTACAGGGCACTGGATAGTGGCCCTATTTTGTTGATATCTGTGTTTTCACCATGTGATAAAGTAAATGAGCTGTACATCATGCTAGATATCATGTTTAGGCTTTATGTTGATATTTTTGGGACCCATAATGGTCGTTTCTTGCTGTCATCTCATTGATTTCATTGATATTTCGTACTCAGTTATATTTATGCATTCATATCATATCTCAGTCTCTGTTGTTGATATAGATACATCATATCATTGTTGTTGGGCTAGATTCATGACATTGTGCGCCCGTGAGTGAGACTGGAGAGATTGATGACTGAGTGAGTTCCCTGAGCGAGAGTGACATTTTGGGATCGGGTTGCACGCCGCAACGATATATTGATTATATTTATGCAAATGGATCGGGTTGCATGCCGCGACAAGCCTTAGGGCTACTTTTATAAATATATTATGGATCGGGTTGCACGCCGCAACGAGATTGAATCGGGTTGCACGCCGCAGCAATATGGCGCTTGGGCTGAAGGAGCCACTCCGGAGTCTGCACAACCCCAATGAGTGCAGTCGACTATATATATGTGGATTGAGTTGCACGCCGCAGTGGTTATTGTACAGCGCTGAGGGTTTGAGTGTGCTGAGCATTGACCATAGTGAGAGAGGATGCGAGGCAGTAAGATTGAGTACTCGGAGAGTGTGAGTACATGATTCACCTCTGAGATACATGGCATACAGGCATAGAGATGCATTTTTCCTCGTGATGTACTGCATCACATCATTCATGACTTTTTAGACACATTGATATGTGGGCATAGAGTGGTATTTCACACTTATTATTTGGAGGGGAAATGAAACATTTTTATTTATTGTGGAAAGGATTTTTCAAGAAAATTACAGTTTTAAAACTATCTCAAAATTTTTCGATGATTTCGATAAAGGATTTGGAACTGATAATCTTGAAAAGCGGAACTATTTTCGGAAAAACTGTGCAAAAAGTTGAACATTTTTGTGTCACGACCCGGGCTTCCCACCCTCGGGACCGTGATGGCGCCTAACTTTTTAGAGGCTAGGTAAGCCAACAGTTAAAGAATTAATATGCTAACCCTTAACCAATTCGGTAATAACAACAATTAAACCAAAACATATTAAAGGAGTGCAGAATTTCATAATAACCCAAGTACTTATACACAACTAGCCAGAAACTGGTGTCAAAATTCACAAACTTCTAAGAGTCACTACAAATACTGGCTGAAACAAAGTACAACTATCTTTGAATTAAAAGAAATAGTAAACTAGAATAACTGGAAGGGGACACAAGGGTCTGCGGACGCCGGCAGATCTACCTTGGGTCTCCTGTGGGTTTGAAGGCACCAACTCAACTCGGGTCAACACGGTCCAGTACCCGAATCTGCACAGAAATTGCAGAGTGCAGTATCATTACAACCGACCCCATGTACTGGTAAGTGCCAAGCCTAACCTCGGCAAAGTAGTGACGAGGCTAGGACAAGGCACATACATAAACTTGTGCAGTTAAACAATATGCTAACAGAAATAATAACTAATAGAAACTAAGCAGATATTAACGGGAGGGGAAGCATGCTAAGGTGGTTGCAAGATAGAGAATCACAGCAATAGAGGAATTTTAACATCTAGTACACCTTGAATCGGTAATAACAAGTAAACACGGCAAACTGAAATGCACGGCATCACCCTTCGTGCTTTTACTCTCAACCTTACCGGATAATCAATAATAGAAACGTACACGGTATCACCCTTCGTGCTTTATCACTCAACCTCACCATATGAATAATAGAAACGTGCACGGCATCACCCTTCGTGCTTTATCACTCTACCTCACCAAAACAAGAGACAACAATAATAGGGAGATCGAAGTGACAACAACAAGTCTTACTTCAACACTTACTTCCACGTCTCAACTTTGAGTAAAAACCCCATCAATACCAAATTCAACAAAAAATGATAAGAGATTTATCAACACATCGAATAGATAGTCTGAACAAGAACAATATGATCAAAAAATATAACATTTACAAGAATAAGACTCGCTCACACGCTATGACACGACAACAATGTATAGATACTTGCCACCTCACATATACGTTGTTGTGATGACCCAAAAAGTCATCACTTGTTTTACAAACAAATTCAGTGTTCCGTGCCTAAAAACCTCCTTTTGCCTCACCTCCATTTGTGTGTGCAGTCCGGGCGCGTAACCGGAAAGCCATTATATAAAAATGTGCGGAAAATAATGAATTTTGCCTTTAAAATGAATTTAAGTTGACTTCAGTCAACATTTTGAGCAAACGGACCCGGATCCGTGTTCCGACGATCCCGGGAGGTCCGTAAGAAAATATGGGACTTGGGTGTATGACCGGAATCGAATTCCGAGGTCCCTAGCCCGAGAAATGAATTTTTTAAAGAAAATTATTTTCTGAAAAATATACGAGTTTTTAAAAATGAAATGTGTTTGAAATTTGATGGCATCGGGCCCGTATCTTGGTTTCGGAGCCCGATGCGGGTCTTATGTGTGATTTAAGTTAAGTCTATGAAGTTTGGTAAGAAACGGACTTGAAATGACGTGAATCGGACCTTATTTGAGAAAATTTAAAAATTTGATGTTCTTAAGTGATTTCATGATTTTGATGCAAAATTCATAGTTATTGATGTTATTTTCGTGATTTGAATGCACGATCGAGTCCGTATGATATTTTTGAACTTCCGTGCATGTTTGGTTTAGAGCCACGAGGGCTCGGGTGAGTTTTGGATAGGCCACGGAGTGAAATTAGACTTAGGAAAATTTCTGGTGTGCTGCAGGTGTGTAGCAGGCCTCTGATCTCGCATTTGCGAGATCAGGCATCGCAATTGCGATGCAAGCAGAGTCCGCAAATGCGATAATTTTGTCGCAAATGCGAAGGACCCCGAGCCAGCCTTATCTCGCATTTGCGAGATACACTTCGCAAATGCGAAGTTTTCAGTTAATGCCTGAAGCCGCAAATGCGACTCCTCTATCGCAAATGCGACTACGCATTTGCGAAAGGTCTATCGCAAATGCGAAGAAGATCGGAAATTGACTTGGTCGCAAATGCGACATTTTGTTCGCAAATGCGAAAGTCTCAGAATCCGGAAGGGTTCGCAATTGCGAACCCTGGTCGCAATTGTGACATCAGAGACCTGTAAATTCAAAACTTAGACGCATTTCAATCATTTTTCACACTCTTTCAAAACCAAAACACTCTAGGGCGATTTTTCAAAGGCAACTTCTTCTCCAAATCGATTATGAGTTATTTCTAACTCGTTTTCTTCAATCTCTAACATCTTTTCACATGATTTCAACTCCAAATCAAAGGTTTTCATAGGGGAAATTGGGTGTTTTGGGTAGAACCTAGCTTTTTCCAAATTTTGGGGAT
Organism: Nicotiana attenuata; assembly: GCF_001879085.1. Lineage (NCBI taxonomy): Eukaryota > Viridiplantae > Streptophyta > Magnoliopsida > Solanales > Solanaceae > Nicotiana > Nicotiana attenuata. Next base: position 47,707 of record NW_017673509.1, on the reverse strand, counting down.
TTGGACCTCGATTTGAGGTCTAATTCAAAACAAATTATATATTTGAGTTCGTGGGTGAATGGGTAGTCGGGTTTTGGTTCGAACCTCGGGTTTTGACCATGTGGGCCCCGGGTCGATTTTTGACTTTTTGGGAAAAACTTTAGAAAACTTATTTCCATGCATTAGAATTGATTCATTTAGCATTTATTGACATAATTAAGTAATTTGTGGCTAGATACGAGCGAATTGGTGGTTGAATCAAGAGGTAAAGCTATAGTTGAGGCTTTAACTGTGTTCGTGGCATCGAGGTAAGTGTTTAGTCTAACCTTAGCTTGAGGGATTAGGAGTTGCGTCCTATTTGCTACGTGTTACTTGTTGAGTGCGACGTATAGGCATGGTGACGAGTATCTATATGTTGGCGTCGAGCATGACCGTGAGTCTTAAATTGAAATTGTTGTGTTCTTAATAGATATTACGAATGCCTAAGTTGTTTATTCTCCGTGTTGAGCTACAATTATGATTATTCTCGTGGAAATGACTTATGATTGAGTATTGGTGCTAGTTGAGGAAGCTACGTGTTGGAACAAGTTTGGTTATAGCTGATTTTCCCTTGTCGGGACGTATTTACTTATACTGTCGATTCCCTTGCCGGGATAGTGTTATTTCTTTATTAATCCCTTGTCGGGACTGTTTCACTGTGATTGGTGTTGAACTGTATATGTGGATCGGGTTGCACGCCGCAACAATATTATATTTGGATCGGATTGCACGCCGCAACAATAATATATATTTGGATCGGGTTGCACGGCGCAACAACAATATTATATTTGGATCGGATTGCACGCCGTAACAGTGATAAATGATATGGATCGGGTTGTGCACCGTAATAGTATTTTTATGATTTAGATCGGGTTGCGCGCCGCAATAGTAGATAATAATAAAAAGTGTTTATTGGTTGGTTACGATTTCTTTATTATTGTGTTGTTAATTCTAAATTGTCTTTATGCTTTTCTCTTGAATTACTATGGATAAATGATATTCCCCTGTAGCATGTCCCCCTCCCATCTTTAATTGTTTATTCCGTTTTATTTTTTGTTGTATATAATATAACTGCACAGGTTTAGTTGGTAGTTTGGTCCTAGCCTCGTCACTACTTCGCCGAGGTTAGGCTAGGCACTTGCCAGCACATGGGGTCGGCTGTGCTAATACTACGCTCTGCACTCTTTTGTGCAGATCCCAGTGCTGTAGATCTGTAGATTTCGGACCGCAGTGAGATTTCTGCTCCTTGTTCACCAGGCGACCCGAGGTAGTCCTGCAGGCATTCGCAGGCCTTGGCGTCTCCCTCTATCTATTATTTCTGTTTCTTTTATGTAATCCAGAGATAGTATTTTGTTATTTCTTTTAGACCTTTATTTGTAGTACTCTTAGTCAGTCTGTGAAGTTGTGACACCAATCTTTGGTAGATTTGCTATGGAATGGTATTTAATATTAAACTTGAAATTGAATCTTCCGCTTGTCAAATTTTGTTGAGTATTAACTGTTGGCCTATAACTGTTAACGAATTAAAAAAAATGGAAACAAGGCAAATAATTCGGTTGATTGGCTTGCCTAGCTTTCACTAGTAGGCGCCATCACGACTCCCGAGTGTGGGAAATCCGGGTCGTGACAGTTGTACTCCACATCCAAACACGTACAAGTAAGGAAATAATACCTAATCCCTCAAGCTAAGGTTAGCCACGAAACTTACCTCACTCTCACAGCCAAACTCAAAGCTCAATCACCATTTTTCCCTTCACACAAGCCTCCGGACCAATAGAATCTAGCAAATTACCAATCAAACAATTCAATTTAAGCCTTAGGAACTACCCATGATAGCAAGGAATTCAATTTAGGCCATTTTTGAAAAAGCCAACACCCGGGCCCGCTTAGTCTAAACCCAAAATTCAGACCAAAACCCGATTACCCATTCACCCCCGAGCCCGGATACACAATTGGTTTTGGAATCCGACCTCAATTTGAGGTCTAAAACCCCAAATTTCGAAATCCTTAGCTTCTACCTAAAAAACCCCAGTTTCACCATGAAAATCTTAGATTCTAGGTTGAAATCTTGTAAAAAGAGGTAAGAGATTTAAAGAAACTAGTTAAGAATCACTTACTTATGATTTGGGGAAGAAAAAGTCTTTGGAGGATCGCCTCTTGTGTTCTAGGTTTTGAAAAAAGGGAGAATAAATGAAAAATCCCGTCTAAGTCAAGACTTATCAGCTGAAGATGTCGCATTTGCGACCTGAGCTTCGCATTTGCGAAGCTCTCAAATACGAGAAAAGTATCACAAATGCGAACTCCTTGCATTTCTGCAGCCATAGCAAATGCGAACAGCTTGTCGCAAATGCGATCCCTAACTTCCGCAAATGCAGACCTATTCTTCGCAAATGCGAAGCTACCCAGTCCCCCCCCCCCCCAATGCTAGCAAATGCGAGATCTGCAGACCTAAAGCATGCCAGCAAATTTTCTTAAGTCCAAATCACTTAGTAGCCTATCCGAAACTCACCCGAGCCCTCGGGGCTCTAGACCAAACATACACACAAGTCTTAAAACATCATATGAACTTGCTCGCGTGATAAAATCGCCAAAATAACACCTAGAACTACGAATTTAGCATCAAATCAAATGAAATTCTTAAGAACACTTTGAAATTCCTATTTTCACAACTGGGTGCCCGAATCACGTCAAATCAACTCCGTTTTTCACTAAATTTCACAGACATGACTTAAGTGTTATATTGAACCTGTACCGGGCTCCGGAACCAACATACGGGCCCGATACCAATGAGATCAAACATTAATCAAATTCTTTAAACCATTAGATTTTCAGACTTACAATTTTTAACAAAAATCATTACTCGGGCTAGGGACCTCCGAATCCGATTTCGAGCATACTCCCAGGTCCCATATTTCAATACGGACCCACCAGGACTATCAAAACACAAGTACGGGTCCATTTACTCAAAACATTGACCGAAGTCAACTAAATCAACTTTTAAAGGCAAAAATTATTATTTTTCTCAAATTTCCACATAAAGGCTTACCGAAAATGCGCCCAGACTGCACACGCAAATCGAGGAGGAATATAATGAGATTTTGAAGGCCTCGGAACATCGAGTTGGGTTCTAAAACACAAGATGACCTTTTGGGTCATCACATTCTCCACCTCTAAAACAACCGTCCATCCTCGAACGGACATAGAAAAGTACCTGAGCTGGGAAAAAGGTGGGGATATCTCCTCCGCGTATCGGACTCGGACTCCCAAGTAGCTGCCTCAACAGACTGACCTCTCCATTGCACCGAAATCGAAGGATAACTCTTCGATCTCAACTAACGAACCTGCCGGTCTAAAATGGCTACCGGCTCCTCCTGGTAGGTCAAATCCTTGTCCAACTGGACAGTGCTGAAGTCTAATACGTGGGATGGATCGACGTGATACTTCCGAAGCATGGACACATGAAACACTAGATGTACCACTGATAAGCCTGGTGGCAATGCAAGTCTGTAGGCCACCTCTCCCACTCGATCAAGGATTTCAAAAGGCCCGATGAACCTAGGTTTTAGCTTTCCCTTCTTCCCAAACCTCATTACGCCCTTCATGGGCGATACCCGAAGTAACACTCTCTCCCCGACCATGAATGCCATATCACGAACCTTACGGACGGCATAACTCTTTTGCCTAGACTGAGCTATACGAAGTCTATCCTGAATCATCTTAACCTTATCCAAGGCATCCTGTATCAAATCTGTACCCAATAACCGAGCCTCCCCTGGCTCAAACCATCTAACCGGTGATCGATAGCGCCTGTCGTATAATGCCTCATAGGGAGCCATCTGGATGCTCGACTGATAGCTATTGTTGTAGGCAAACTCTGCTAACAACAAGAACTGATCCCAAGAACCTCCAAATTCAATAACACAGTCGCGGAGCATATCCTCCAAGATCTGAATGGTACGCTCGGACTGTACGTCCGTCTGAGGATGAAATAATGTGCTCAACTCGACCCGCGTACCCAACTCACAATGTGCTGGCCTCAGGAAATGCAAGGTAAACTGTGTACCTCGATGATAGACACAGGCACAGTATGAAGATGAACGATCTCATGGATATAAATCACTGCCAATCGCTCCGAACAATAGGAAACTGCCACATGAATGAAATGCCCTGACTTGGTCAGTCTATCCACAATAACTCAAACTGCATCGAACTTCCTCTGAGTCTGTGGGAGTCTAACAACGAAATCCATAGTGATACGCTCCTACTTCCACTCAGGAATCTCTATCTCCTGAAGCAAACCACCAGGTCTCTAATGCTCGTACTTTACTTGCTGACAATATAGACACCGAGCTACATATACAACAATTTCCTTCTTCATTCTCCTCCACCAATAATGATGCCGCAAGTCTTGATACATCTTGGCGGAGCCCGAATGAATAGAATGCCGAGAACTGTGGGCCTCCTCTAGAATCAACTCATGAAGACCATCCACGTTAGGCACACAAACACGACCATGTATCATCAAAACTCCATCATCTCCAACCGTAACCTGCTTGGCATCACCGTGCCGCACTGTGTCCCTAAGGATAAGCAAATGAGGGTCACCATATTGCCGCTCCCTGATACGCTCAAACAAGGAAGACCGAGCGACTGTGCAAGCTAAAACACGACTGGGCTCAGAAATATCTAACCTCACGAACTGATTGGATAAGGCCTGAATATCTAATGCAAGCGGTCTCTCACCGGCTAGAATGTACGCAAGACTTCCATACTAGCTGACTTCCTACTCAAAGCATCGGCCACCACATTGGCCTTCCCGAGATGATAAAAGATGGTGATATCACAGTCTTTCAATAGCTCCAACCACCTTCTCTGCCTCAAATTGAGCTCTTTTTTCTTGAACAAGTACTGTAAACTCTTATGATCCATGAACACCTCACACGACACGCCATATAGATAGTGCCTCCAAATCTTCAGCACCTGAACAGTGGCTGCCAGCTCCAAGTCATGAACAGGATAATTCTTCTCGTGAATCTTTGGCTGACGTGAAGCATATGCAATAACCTTGCCACTCTGCATCAATACCGCACCAGCTCCAATACGAGATGCGTCACAATATACTGTATAAGGTCCGAAACCTATGGGCAACACCAACACCGGCACCGTGGTCAAAGCTGTCTTGAGCTTCTCAAAGCTCACCTCGCACTCGTCTGACCATCTGAACGGGGCACCCTTGTGGGTCAACCTGGTCAATGGAGCTGCCCCTCCACAAACCGACGGTAATAACCCGCCAAATCCAAGAAACTATGGATCTTCGTGGCTGAAGTAGGTCTAGGCCAATTCTGAACGACCTCAATCTTCTTAGGATCCACCTGAATACCTTTTGCCGATACAACGTGACCCAAGAAAGCGACTGAACTCAACCAAATTCACATTTCATAAACTTAGCATATAATTGGCTGTCTCTCAGAGTCTGAAGTACGATCAGAAGATGCTACTCGTGATCCTCTCGGCTGCGGCAGTAGATCAAGAAATCATCAATAAACACAATCACAAAGGAATCTAGGTAGGGCTTGAACACCCGGTTCATCAAATTCATAAATGCTGCCAAGGCATTTGTCAGCCCAAAATGACATCACTAGAAACTCATATTGCCCATACCGAGTCCGAAAAGCTGTCTTAGGGACAGCTGTTGCCCTAATCCTCAACTGATGGTAACCACACCTCAAATAAATCTTTGAAAACACTTTGGCACCCTAAAGCTGGTCAAGTAAGTCATCAATCCTCGGCAATGGATACTTGTTCTTGATAGTGACTTTGTTCAAGTGCCGATAATCTATGCACATCCTCATCGATCCATCATTCTTCTTTACAAAAAATGCCGGCGCACCCCAAGGTGAGACACTGGGTCTAATAAACCCCTTATCAAGAAAATCTTGCAACTGCTCCTTCAACTCTTTCAACTCTGGCAGGGCCATGCAGTATGGCGGAATAGAAATGGATTGAGTGCCCAGATCCAAATCAATAGCGGCCTGACCTCCACCTCTAATACCTCGACCTCCACCACTAGTTGTCTGACCCCAACCTCTAGATGGCTGAGTGCACGGTGGAACACCCGGTGCCGAGACCATGGCACAAGAACCCTGATACTGAGAACTGCTCGATGCTAGAGGGCAATACCTAGCAGTCTACCTCGGATCGCCACAAGTATAATAAGATCTCGGCTGTTGTGGTTGATGACCTTGAAACTGACCTTCCTGGCCTGAGTAACCACCATGAAAACTCTAGAGTGGCTGTGCACTAATAGGAGCTGGTGGTGCACTGTAGGCTAGCTTATCAGAATATGTATATGAGAGCCACGGCCACCTAAAACACCATGAGAAGCCTGAAGTGCTGAATGAAACGTCCTAGGAGGTTGTCCTCTGCCAAAAGTATCCCGGCCTCCAGATGAGGCCCCACTAAATCCGCCGGAGTGACGAGGCCTCTTTCAGACCCCTGACCACTCCCCTGAGCTAAAACCATCTCAACTCGTCTGGCCACATTTACTGCATCCTGGAAAGAAATCTCGCTCCCTATCTCCTTAGCCATCTGCAATCTGATAGGCTGAGCAAGTCCCTCAGTAAATCTCCTCACCCTGTCTCTCTCTCGGTAGGAAGTATAAGCAGAGCATGACGGGCCAAATCAATAAAGTGGGTCTCGTACTGAGTAACGGGCATGTTTCTCTGCTAGAGACGCTCGAACTACCTGCGATAGTCCTCTCTCAGTGTAATAGGAAGGAACTTCTCGAGAAATAGCTGAGAGAACTGATCCCAAGTCAAAGCAGGTGACCCCGCTGGTCTGGCCAAACAAAAATCCATCCACCATTGCTTAGCGGAACCTGACAGACGAAAGGCAGCAAAGTCGACCCCGTTGGTCTCCACTCTTCCCATGTTCCGTAATACCTCGTGACAACTGTCCAGATAGTCTTGGGGATCCTCTGAAGATGTACCGCCATAGTGAGTGGTGAAAATCTTGTTAAACCTATCCAATCTCCACAAAGCCTCAGAAGACATAGTTGATCCATCGTTGGTCTGTGCTGCAACACCCGGCGGAACTACCCCAACTGGCTGAGTTGCTGGAGTCTGAAACTGGGAGCCATCTACACCGGAGTGTGAGTAGTAGGAGTCTGGGCTCCTCCCTTAGCCTGAGAGACAGCTGGTGCTATAGGAAATGTGCCGGCCTGTGCAACACTCTCCACAAGGCCCACTAGACGAACCAAAGCATCCTTAAGTAATGGGGTAGCAATGAACCCCTCTGGAACCTGAGCTGGCCCTGCTGGAACGGTCTCGGTTGGAGCCTCCTCATCAAACTCTACCTGAGGCTCCACCACTGGTGCTGCTGCTCGAGCTCTGGGCCGAGCCCTGCCCCTACCTCGGCCTCTAGCACGACCTCGGCCTCGTCCTCTGCCCCTCGTAGGAGCTGCCACTGGGGGCTCTGGCTGCTGCTCGGCTGAAGTAGCGGTACGTGTTCTTGCCATCTGCAAAAGAACAAGAGTAGAGAGTTCAATTAGCATTGAGAGATCAAATCACACGACAGAGAAGAATAGAAGTAAAATTGTTCCTAAACTCTGTAGCCTCTAGGGGATAAGCACAGACGTCTCCGTACCAATCCCTCAAACTCTACCTAGCTTGTTCGTGAATTGTGAGACCTAGGCAACCTAGTGCTCTAATACCAACTTGTCACGACCCGGACTTCCCACCGTAAGGATCGTGATGCTGCCTAACTTTTAGAGGCTAGGCAAGCTAACAGTTAAAGAATTAAAATGCTAACCCTTAACCAATTCGGTAAATAACAGCAATTAAACCAAAACAGATTAAAGGAGTGCAGAATTTCATAATAACCTAAGTACTTATACACAACTACCTAGAAACTGGTGTCACAATTCACGAACTTCTAAGAGTCACTACAAATACTGGCTAAAAAAAGTACAACTGTCTTTGAATTAAAAGAGAGAGTAAACTGGAATAACTGGAAGGGGACACCAGGGTCTGCGAACGCCGGCAGATCTACCTTGGGTCTCCTGTGGGTTTGAAGGCAGCAACTTAACTCGGGTCAACCAATCCAGTACCGGAATCTGCATAGAAAGTCCAGAGTGCAGTATCATCACAACCAACCCCATATACTGGTAAGTGTCGAGCCTAACCTTGGCGAAGTAATGACGAGGATAGGACAAGGCACATACATAAACCTGTGCAGTTAAACAGTATGCTAACAAAAATAACAACTAATAGAAACTAAGTAGATATTAACTGGAGGGGAAGCATGCTAAGGGGGTTGAAAGCTAGAGAATCACATAATTAGAGGAAGTTAAACAACTAGTTCACCTTGAACCGGTAATAACAAGTAAACACGGCAAATGGGAAATGCATGGCATCACCATTCGTTCTTTTACTCTCAACCTCACCAAATAATCAATAATAGAAACGTACATGGCATCACCCTTCATGCTTTACCACTCAACCTCACCGTATGAATAATAGAAATGTCTACGGCATCACCCTTCGTCCTTTATCACTCTATCTCACCAATATAAGTAATAGAAACGTGCACGGCATCACCCTTCGTGCTTTATCACTCTACCTCACCAAAACAAGAGACAACAATAATAGGGAGATAGAAATGACAACAACAAGCCTTACTTCAACACTTAGTTCCACAATACCAATCTCAACTTTGAGTAAAAACCCCATCAATACCAAATTCAACAAAACATGATAAGAGATTTCTCAACACATCAAATAGTTAGTCTAAACAAGAACAGTATGATCCAAAAATACAACATTTACAAGAATAAGACTCACTCACACGCTATGACATGACAATAATGTATGGATACTCGCCACCACACCTATACGTTGTACTCCACATCCAAACACGTACAAGTAAGCAAATAACATCTAATCCCTCAAGCTAAGGTTAGCCACGAAACTTACCTCGCTCCCACGACCAAACTCAAAGCTCAATCACGGCTTTTCCCTTCACGCAAGTCTCCAAACTAATAGAATCTTGCAAATAACCAATCAAACAATTCAATTTAAGCCTTAGGAACTACCTATGATAGCAAGGAATTCAATTTAGGCCATTTTTTAAAAAGTCAACACCCGGGCCCACTTGGTCCAAATTCGAAATTCTGACCAAAACCCGATTACCCATTCACCCCGAGCCTAGACATACAATTGGTTTTGGAATCCGACCTCAATTTTAGGTCTAAATCCCCAAATTTCGAAATCCCTAGCTTTTACCCAAAAACCCCCAGTTTCACCATGAAAATCTTAGATTCTAGGTTGAAATCTTGTAAAAAGAGGTAAAAGATTGAAAGGAACTAGTTAAAAATCACTTACTTATGATTTGGGCAAGAAAAAGTCTTTGGAGAATCGCCTCTTGTGTTCTAGGTTTTGAAAAATGGGAGAATGAATGAAAAATCCCGTCTAAGTCAAGACTTATCAGTTGAAGATGTTGCATTTGCGACCTGAGCTTTGCATTTTCGAAGCTCGCAAATGCGAGAAAAGTATCGTAAACGCGAACTCCTCGCATTTCTGCGGCCATCGCAAATGCGAACAGCTTGTCGCAAATGCGATCCCTAACTTCCGCAAATGCACACCTATTCTTCACAAATGCGAAGCTACCCAGTTCCCTCCCATTCTCGCAAATGCAAACATTCTTCGCAAATGCAAGGCTCGTATTTGCGAGCCAGACCTCGCAAATGCGAGTTCTGCAGACCGGAAGCATACCAGCAAATTTTCTTAAGTCCAAATCACTTCGTAGCCTATCCGAAACATACCCGAGCCCTTGGGGCTCCAAACCAAATATATACACAAGTCTTAAAACATCATACGAACTTGCTCGTGCGATCAAATCGCCAAAATAACACCTAGAACTACGAATTTAGCATCAAATCAAATGAAATTCTTAAGAACACTTTGAAATTCCTATTTTCATAACCGGACACCCGAATCACGTCAAATCAACTCTGTTTTTAACCAAATTTCACAGACATGACTTAGTATTATATTGAACTTGTACCGAGCTACGAAACAAAAATATAGGCCCGATACCAACGAGATCAAACATTAATCAAATTCTTTAAACTATTAGATTTTCAGACTTACAATTTTGAACAAAATTTCATTAGTCGGGCTAGGGACCTCCGAATCTGATTCCAGGTATACGCCCAGGTCCCATATTTCAATATAGACCCACCAGAACTGTCAAAATACGAGTCCGGGTCCGTTTACTCAAACGTTTACCAAAGTCAACTAAATCAACTTTTAAAGGAAAAATTATTATTATTCTCAAATTTCCACATAAAGGATTTCCGAAAATGCGCTCGGACTACTCACGCAAATCGAGAAGGAATAAAATAAGGTTTTGAAGGCCTCAGAATACTAAATAGGGTTCTAAAACATAAGATGACCTTTTGGGTCATCACATTTTATCTCTGAGTTATTTCCTTGTTTATATGCTCTACGCTGTTATGAACTGTTGTTGGTTATTGGTGTTAGAACCGACCTATGTTCCAGCTCGTCACTACTTTCGACCTGAGGTTAGGTTTGTTACTTTTTGAGTACATGGGGTCGGTTGTACTCATATTATACTTCATGCACATTGCGTGCAGATTTCGGATACCGATGTTGCTTTGATCGATGGGAGCTGAATTGGAAGATGTGCCTGCGTCCTTGTTGTAGCTGCCTCTTGTTCATGGTACCCTTAGAATTTTAAAACTCTGTTTATGTATTTTTCAAACAGATGATGTATTTACTTCACATCAGCTTTGTAAATTGTATTCTTAGAAACTCATGATTTGTACTACCAGTCCTTGGGGAATGTAAAAGATTCAGAAAATCCCTTTGCTTAATTGTTTAATTAATATTATTAAAATTGAATAGCTAGTAGTTGGCTTACCTAGCGGGTTAGGTTAGGTCCCATCACGACTAATGAATTTTGGGTCGTGACATTACCTTAATGAAAGTAAGATGTGTTTTGATACTTAACCATGATTAAGTGATATGTATTCTCACTTTCATTTATAAGTGCGAAGGATAATTAGTTGGTTTAATTTGATGTAAACAACGAGTGCATGCAAGTATTTACCATGAGGGATAAAATAATACTAAGATTTAAATATAAAATTATATTACACCAATATTACTTATTCGAAAATAAAATGCAACCAAATGAAGTATAAAGAAATTGTGGATTTTTTTATTATTATTATTATTATTATTATTATTATTATTATTATTATTATTATTATTATTATTATTATTATTATTATTGTTGTTGTTGTTGTTGTTGTTGTTGTTGTTGTTGTTGTTGTTGTTGTTGTTGTTGTTGTTGTTGTTGTTGTTGTTGTTGTTGTTATTATTATTATTAACCAAACAAGTACTTAAAGTTAAAAAATAAAAATAAAAAAGCTTGCCCGACGTTGAACGCTTCAACTTGGCCACTGAAGAAGGCGAAGGCCAGCATTGATGAAAAAAGAAAAACTTCCCCCATCGTATCATTAACCGGTGTAGGATTCAATACAAAATAATTAAAAAAGAGCACTTTTATCCACTTGGGGCAATACTAAATATCAAAGTGAATTGATAGATGTCATAAGGGAGGTTATAATATGGATTTTAATAGTACGACAGTTAGTCGTTTATGCTTGATTGCATCATTTGCTTGCTAATCACTTGATTAGTTTTCATATATATAAATTGATGGTGACCAAGTACGTTCTTTTTCTATCCCTTCAATTGTGCAGCCTAGTGCACAAAGTATCCCGCGCTCACGTATGGTTCGGAGATAACCGCACCCCCAAGGGATTCAATATAGATAGCCTACCAAATGCGCGCATTAGTGGCTGCTACCACGACTGAAACCCATAACCTATATATCATATGGAGACTTACTGTACTTAAATTCAGCAATTTGACTTAAACTTTATATGTGGTAAAATTTTCACCAAATAAGTACAGAATAATAAATCTCAAACCCAATAAATCAAATGGGTTGTGATAAAATTCTGCATTGATTCTATAATATCTAAATTCTGAATCCGCTTCTATTGCCCAAGGGAGTAACACTGCATATCTTAAAATGAATGGATCCATTGGGAACTTCAAACGTCAATGAGAAGTTCTTATAATGACTAAAGAAGGAGTCCGGAACCAAAATGTGGTTCATTTGGACCAAAATACACAGACAGGTGGGAAAAAAAAAAGTTACCATACTATATATAACGCCATAATACCTGGCGCTATATATTAATGGTAACTGCACCGTTAATGTATAGCGCCAGGTTTTATGGCGTTATACTGACACAACTGGTACAGCGCCATAAAACCTGGCGTTATACCCTCCGTTAATGTATAGAGCCGGGTTTTATGGCGTTATACTGACACAACTGGTATAGCGCCATAAAACCTGGCGTTATATCCTTTTTCCCTGGCCCACAGAGTTCAATAATTCAAAAGCGTATAGTGTCAACTTATTTGGTGCTATATATGTAAAAAAAAATCTTCCCGGCTATCCATTTCCTATATAAAGAGGTTAGAATCGCATAGAAATGCATTCAAAAAAAATTTTAACTCTTGTTGAAACGTCTATTGTTGTTAAATTCTCCAGCATTTTTTTATTATGTCTGAAGAGCATAGGATAAGAGTTTCATTATATTGGGGTGGTGAGGTTGTGATGGAGAATAACTCCGTGGGCTACAGTTTACCTGCTAAGTGTCATGTTAAATTGCCACTTACAATGGAGTACGATACATTGATATCGTTGTTATGCAAAAAAAATGAGTGTGTGGAAACGTTCGGTGATACTTAAAGTAACCGGAAGATATCCGTATTCCATCACTCCGCAAGGGGTTACTTTTTACTCGGAGTTTAACATCGACGATGATGAAACTTTGAGTGATTTTCTGAGGACTCCGGACGAATGTCGGGAATTTCTTGTAATCACAATGTTGGAGATGTACGTGAAGGTCGAAGACGTTCCAAAAAACGAGGTTGTGCGTAGTAGAGATAACCCCCAGTCATCGGGTGGTTATTTTGGAACAATTTTTGCCGGACAGGTTCCGGATGAAAGAGTTTTCTTTGATTTAAACTTATCACCGCCGGTGAATGAGCAGCGAGAAAATAATTTATACCCTGCTTTCCATAACTCACAAGAAGAGTGGTAAACTTTAATTTTCATTTGTGTTAATTATGTATTATTTTGTTGTATTGAATTTGTATTAACGCTCATATATTTAATAGGGGGTACCGGACGGATATGAATTTTACAAGTGGCCCATCCGGTAGTCATCACCTAATTGAAAACGTCCATCATGGAATTTCATCACATTACGACTTGTAAGTGAAGTGATATAGCCATATGGAAATCATTTATTAATTTAGTAGCTTATATTTTTGTTGGTTGTGCAGTGAAAACGAGCAAGTTGAACTCATTCAATTGCCCGAAAATGATGTATTACATCGGGATCTGGCAGATGCACAGAGTGAGGAACAGAACAGTGATTACGATAACAATGCGGATGAATCCGGAGACGAGACACCCTTTACTCGTGAGGATGGTGATGTAGAGGATGAGGAGGAAGGACCTGATTTGAAGAGAGAACCCCCTAGACGAAGAGTGTATGAGTCCGAAGTGCCGTTTCATTCAAGAGAGATTCCTTACATTGATAACTTGCCAACCGTGCCGGATGTGGAAGCTCTCACAAGGGATTTTGATGAAATCCGGACAGCAATGTGGGATGAGTCTAGACCAACGGTGCTTGCAAAGGGGATGCTTTTTCCTGATAAAGCGCGCCTAAGCAGGGCTTGTAAAATGCACAACGTAAAAGAGTGTCATGAGATGCAGGTATGGGAGTCAAGTCCGACGGTATACAAGGTTGTTTGCCGCAGGTGGTTTTGGCCATGTAATTGGATGTTGCGTGCGACCAAGAAGAAGACAGGTATGTGGAAAGTGGGTAAATACATTCCCACCCACACATGCGAAATGGACACATTCAACGGTAATCACTTCAACTTGGATATTGACTTGATTTCTCTTGTTCTTATTCCACACATCGAACAGTCCAAAAGGTATAAAATCAAAGAGTGCATTACAGCAGTCCACCAAGAACATGGCCATACCATTACTAAAAGAAAGTCATTTCTCAGGCGCAAACGAGCATTTCAAATAGTCTATGGTAACTGGGATAAGTCATTTGCAGATCTGCCTAAGTACATGGCTGCACTGCAGCATTTTAACCCCGGGACGGTTGTTGAGTGGAAGCTTGAGCGGAGTGCAGGTTAACCAGAATATATATTCAATTACGTGTTCTGGGCGTTTAAACCAGCAATTGATGGTTTTTCGCATTGTCGCCCCGTAATATCCATAGACGGCACTCATGTCTATGGAAAGTACGATATCAAGCTGTTAATAGCCGTGGCAGTAGATGCTAATGGACAGATATTTCCTCTAGCTTTTGCTATTTGTGCCAATGAAAGCCAAGAGACGTGGACGTTGTTTTTGAACCATATGAAAGAGCACGTTGTGAAACAGCGTTCCGGTATCTGTCTAATATCTGATCGGCACGGTGGTATCTTAAGTTCTGTGGAGAACTTGCCTGCATGGCAAGAACCTTATGCCTACCATCGTTACTGTGTTAGGCATCTTAAAGCCAATTTCCAGAAGGCATATCCCAATAAGGATCTGCATGATTTGATGTGGATGGTAGCAATAGACCACCAACAACATAAATTCCGGAGGCACATGGAATATATCAGGCAAGAAGACGAGGCAGCCTATCGTTGGTAATGCGACATGACCCTGAAAAGTGGACTTTGCATGCGGATGGTGGCAGACGATGGGGAACTCTGACTACAAATGTGTCAGAGTCTTTCAACGGGTTATTGAAGTCGGCAAGAGGATTGCCTGTCACAGCCATGGTGCGGATGTCGTTCAAGCAAATGGCGGAGAGGTTCGTTGAAAGGTCTGCGGCTGCAACGTCATTGATGGAAAGGGGTGTTGAATTTATGCCAGTGCCGATGACGAGATTTGAGAAATACAGACGACGAGCACATTGGCATTCATTTTTGCAGTATGATAATGAAACAAATGTTTTTGAAGTTCGCACCGCTATCCATCAAAATCGGGATGATAATGTGCATACTGTAAATGAATCTGCAAGGTTATGCTCTTGTGGAAAATGGTCCATCTACCACATGCCTTGCTCACATGCCATCAAGTGCTTTCAACAAGTTGGTTTAGGTGCAACCAACTATGTTGATCGACAATATAGTGTTTCGAAGTACCTAAACACATATAGTGGTCAGTTGCAGCCACTGGGTGCTGAGCATTATTGGCCTCCTGAACCATTTAAAATGGTGTGTAACAAGTCCTATTTGCATAAAATACAGGTGCAGAAGAGAACGCGTATACGGAACCAAATGGATGTTAGTGATACAGTTTATGCGCGAAAATGTGGTATATGCTCGCAAACAGGACATGACCGTAGAAAATGTCCTTTGGGTGGCAACAGTAATCAAGCTCGGGGTGGGTGTTCTTCTAGTGTACCTAACTACCCATGAGTTGATGTTGTAATAATTAGTTATTATGTTTATGTTGCAAGATTTATGAAATAAAATTATGCTTGTAATAAAATAATTTTTTTCCAAGTCCAGCACATTATCACTCTTCTATGTATCAGAAAAATAAAGATGCTTTGACAATAACATAATTCAACTTTCACAATATTTGGTTTGGTTCTAGATAATGGAAGAAACATCGGTCCACTTATTTCACCTTTTTTTCTTTTTCTTTATTTTTCCTCTAGGAATATTTAAATGTAACACGAATTTCCATTTAGTCTGTGTGTTGTCTTGTCGAACTGAAAAAGCTGACCAGCTGACATAAAGTAGTCTTGTCAACATTATGATATTTAACACGCAAAATATAGCGCCATTATACCTGGCGTTATGTGTGTGTTGTCTTGTCGAACTGAAAAAGCTGACCAGCTGACATAACATCATGATATTTAACACGCAAAATATAGCGCCATTATACCTGGCGTTATGTGTGTGTTGTCTTGTCAAACTGAAAAAGCTGACCAGCTGACATAACATCATGATATTTAACACGCAAAATATAGCGCCATTATATCTGGCGTTATGTGTGTGTTGTCTTGTCGAACTGAAAAGCTGACCAGCTGACATAAAGTAGTCTTGTCAACATCATGATATTTAACACGCAAAATATAGCGCCATTATACCTAGCGTTATGTGTGTGTTGTCTCGTCTATAAATAACGGGCTCATTGTAGTCATTTTGTGTGCTCAAAATTTACTAAAAGCAAATATTTTATTAAAGAAAGGTTTTTTTTACTAAAAGGAAATATTTCACAAATGGCTCAACCTCTTCGTCCACCAATGTGCTACTGTGGAAAAGCATGTTTGATGCAAAGCTGTTGGGAAGGTCGTGATGTTGGACGCCGCTACTGGCACTGTATGAACCAGTTCTACAAGGTTCCCGATGAACCTATGTGTGAATTTCATGAATGGGTTGATGAACCATGTTATCAGGAATGCTACAGAGAACGACTGCAGTCGCTTCATAATATGTGGTTATGCCAACTGGGAGTACAAAGAGAAAGCGATAGAATTATTACAGAAAATGAGGGAGAAACTGAAGGAGGTGGGAGATAAAAAATGGAGAGCAGAATGGAATTGTGAAGCACACAAGGAACGTAACAAAAAATATAAACGCGAACTTGCGGAGGTGAAGGCGAGAGTGAAAGAGTTAGAAGAAGAAAAAGAACAAATGGAAGAACGATTTAAGTGGTTGGAGCGGAGAATAAATGGCAGCCGGACTAAACATTGGCCTATATGTGTTTAGTGTATTTTTCATATTTCATGTATTTTTATTATGTTGGCATGTTATGTTTGTGTTTGTGCTGTAGTAATGTTTTCCTTGTTTGTTGTACTAAATTTTATTTTAATTGAAGTGGCATTGAAGTTTAAGTGCTTGTGTTGTTATACGAAACAATAAAACGAATGGAGAACTAAAAAAAGTAATTGACATATTCGATTAAATAGTATTGTTAATGTATACAAAAATATTATTTACACCAAATTAAAAAAAGGAAGGTCGACTCTATGTGTCCCGCATCCGGTGTGTCTCAATGTAGCCGTCGGCCTGAGGCGCATCCCCTCCCACCCGGGTACGCTATCAGGATCATCATCATCAAGTCGTCTCCTTATAGCCGGATGCGGCGCAGGATGACATGTATCGGTGGTGCTGTCAGGTCCAGTAGAAGGCTACATAATAATATAAAACTTAGTTTAGAAAACTACATAACAATTCACAACAATTTATATTATCTTACCATAATCGTGTCTGGATCCTGAATGTAATCATCTGCCGCAACATCGCATAAAGCCTGAAAAAGGAAATTAATAAAATTAAACAAAATAAATAAGTTATAGTTAAAACAAATTCAAATTCAATACTAATAAACTCATACCTGCGCATGTGATGCGGTGCCATAACTCAGTCGGCGCCCACTAAATAAATCTCGGGTCGGTCGATCCTCATAAGTGGTAGACGGGCCAGGGAAATATCTACCCCAATCCGCTCCTTGAAAATCCGAGCCCGTGATCAATAATTGACCCGATGGGGTCACCTGTGATGGCACTGGAGTGTCAAAACTTCCAAGGCTGTAAGACGGCATGTCGGTCTCATGCATGCCACCTACCATATCAGCAGCAACATCATCAGCAGGAGCCTCATCGCCCCCCTGCTGAACACCACCTCCTCTCCGCCCACGACCACGTCGTCCGGCACCAGCAGCTCGTCGGGCACCACCAGGTCGTCGGGCACCACCATCTCGTGGGATACCACGACCTCGCTGGTACGTGGCTGGGTCAATATAATCAGCCTCGTGTGCCAAACGCTGATCCGATCGGGCTCGCTGCAGTGTCTGGGCAGCCACATCCATGAATCGACGACTATGCTCCTGCATAACCACAGGATCGTGGACATGCTGCCCCATACGATAGACAGTATACAATCCAATCGCCTGCACAAAAGTAAAGAATGTAAACTACGTAATTGGCACGAAATTACAGGTATATAATTAATTATAACAGAAAACATACAAGAGCCTCGTGTCTCCCGGCGTATGAGACGTACCGACCTTTTGCCTGATGAACTGGGTTCCCGATAAAAAGTCGGGAAACAGTACGGTACCATGCCATATAACCTTCAATAGGAAAGTGCTGCGGAGGTGGGGTCAAGTCACCTCGCCTGTCCCAAATAGCCAACTGAGCGTTAAGCCAGTCAATAAATGTGTCGTCCACCCTGGACCGATCATCCCTCTCATAATGTAAAGGATGCCATGCAGGCGGAGTCGGTATAGGCTGCGGCAGGCCAAACTGATGAACAACCCGCTCTGAGGCATGATGCTCGACAATATCGAGGCATGTGAGAGGGACAGAAGCCCTCCAAATATGTCGGCCGAACGTGCAATACGTTGGCAGGGTACCTATCACCTCCTCGCTGTACGGCGTCCAGATGAACTATCAAATAACAACACAAACCGTTAGTATGCGCAACACTAAGTTAAACAATAACTGGTACGTTTAGTTAGATATTCACCTGTGCGTCCTCCAACAAATCCAACACATCCCTGATGCGGGGGAGATTATGATGGGCATCATACTCTCGTGCAAGTCTACGACGCATAACCCACCTACAAGCTAGAGGGAGATCCGGAATTTCTACATTAGCCGGTATCTGTGGTAGAGGTGGCCGAAGCTGCAGAAATCGCTCCCAGACCCAAACCTAACATAGAAAGTTGATGTATAGTGTAAGATTAACTACAACTAGGTAGAATTGTAACTAACGGACATATTAGTTGAATATGTTGTCACCTGTAGAAGCGGCAGGAAGCCACAAACGTCTCTCTGTGTGCCTATAGAAGCCCGGCACATCTGCCTGTACAAAAATGAGAGGACAGCACCACCCCAGTTGTAGCTGGCTGTATCCTCGAACCGGGTAATATGATGCAGAAAACGGAGGCTCACTAGGTTCCCCGAAGTGTTCGGGAACAAGAGCCCCCCAAATAGAAGGAGCAGCAACAGCCTCGTATATCGTTGCACATTCACCTTCGCTGACTCGTCGGTGATAGTATCGTGGATCTGCACCAGGTGGTCTCTAATGGGGACTAATTGCATACGACTGACCCCAGACGCTACCTCCTGTTCCTCCGGCATGAAACCAGTGAGCATGTGCAGCATATCCCAATATGCCTCCCGCGGATAATATCTCATGGTCGCAGGCAGTAAACCAGGCAAGCCATCAGCGGACAGGCCATATAAAATCTCTGCGTCCTGGAGTGTAATGGTGGCCTCGCCAATGGGCAGATAGAAGGTGTGCGTCTCCGGTCGCCACCGCTCAATCAAGGTCGTGATCAAAGCATAGTCGAGCTGTATCCGGCCAATCCTAATAATCCTATAAAATCCCATCTCCTCCAGGTAATGGACCACACGGGATGTAGAACGCGGGGAGGACTCAAACACTCCCATAGTAGATCCACTCTCCTGGCCCGAAAAGTCTGCGTAAGCAACTGTCCCTCCCATATATACTCAGATCTATGCTGGGGCTGTAGGGCTAATAGATTCGACGTCCGAGGGCCGGGATGTATAGGCGCATCCATGTCGTCAACTGTAAAATCATAATTTTTAATAACTTGATTGTACAGATTATCATTAATAATTATGTGTTTTTTTTATAATTTAAACTCATATTTTTTTAATAACTTAATTGTACAAATTACTTACGTATGGGTTCCGGGATCGATATTTTTGAGGCCAAGTGGCACCAAACTATCATTAATAATTATGTATTNAATACTACACATTACTACGCTACAAGGCTCTAAATTTTACTACGCTAAAAGGGTCTACGTTTTACTACGCTAAAAAGGTCTAGATTTTGCTACGCTAAAAAATAATCTAAACTAAACATAAACAACAAATAAATTTAATTGCAAATAAAACACAAAACGGCATGAAAGCACATATATATAAATGAGAATATTAANCGCAGGTGGTTTTGGCCATGTAATTGGATGTTGCATGCGACCAACAAGAAGACAGGTATGTGGAAAGTGGGTAAATACATTCCCACCCACACATGCGAAATGGACACATTCAACGGGAATCACTTCAACTTGGATATTGACTTGATTTCTCTTGTTCTTATTCCACACATCGAACAGTCCATAAGGTATAAAATCAAAGAGTGCATTACATCAGTCCAGCAGGAACATGGCCATACCATTACTAAAAGAAAGGCATTTCTCGGGTGCAAACGAGCGTTTCAAATAGTCTATGGTAACTGGGATAAGTCATTTGCAGATCTGCCTAAGTACATGGCTGCACTGCAGCATTTTAACCCCGGGACAGTTGTAGAGTGGAAGCTTGAGCGAAGTGCAGGTAAACCAGAATATATATTCAATTACGTGTTCTGCGCGTTTAAACCAGCAAGTGATGGTTTTTCGCATTGTCGCCCCATAATATCCATAGACGGCACTCATGTCTATGGAAAGTACGATATCAAGCTGTTAATAGCCGTGGCAGTAGATGCTAATGGACAGATATTTCCTCTAGCTTTTGCTATTTGTGCCAATGAAAGCCAAGAGACGTGGACGCTGTTTTTGAACCATATGAAAGAGCACGTGTGAAACAGCGTTCCGGTATCTGTCTAATATCTGATCGGCACGGTGGTATCTTAAGTTCTGTGGAGAACTTGCCTGCATGGCAAGAACCTTATGCCTACCATCGTTACTGTGTTAGGCATCTTAAAGCCAATTTCCAGAAGGCATATCCCAATAAGGATCTGCATGATTTGATGTGGATGGTAGCAATAGACCACCAACAACATAAATTCCGGAGGCACATGGAATATATCAGGCAAGAAGACGAGGCAGCCTATCGTTGGTTAATGCGACATGACCCTGAAAAGTGGACTTTGCATGCGGATGGTGGCAGACGATGGGGAACTCTGACTACAAATGTGTCAGAGTCTTTCAACGGGTTATTGAAGTCGGCAAGAGGATTGCCTGTCATAGCCATGGTGCGGATGTCGTTCAAGCAGATGGCGAAGAGGTTTGTTGAAAGGTCTGCAGCTGCAACGTCATTGATGGAAAGGGGTGTTAAATTTATGCCAGTGCCGATGAAGAGATTTGAGAAATACAGACGGCGAGCACATTGGCATTCATTTTTGCAGTATGATAACGAAAGAAATGTTTTTGAAGTTCGCACCGCTATCCATCAAAATCGGGATAATAATGTGCATACTGTAAATGAATCTGCAAGGTTATGCTCTTGTGGAAAATGGTCCATCTACCACATGCCTTGCTCACATGCCATCAAATGCTTTCAACAAGTTGGTTTAGGTACAACCAACTATGTTGATCGACAATGTAGTGTTTCCAAGTACCTAAACACATATAGTGGTCAGTTGCAGCCACTGGGTGCTGAGCATTATTGGCCTCCTGAACCATTTAAAATGGTGTGTAACAAGTCCTATTTGCGTAAAACACAGGTGCAGAAGAGAACGCGTATACGGAACCAAATGGATGTTAGTGAAACAGTTTATGCGCGAAAATGTGGTATATGCTCGCAAACAGGACACGACCGTAGAAAATGTCCTTTGGGTGGCAACAGTAATCAAGCTCGGGGTGGGTGTTCTTCTAGTGTACCTAACTACCCATGAGTTGATGTTGTAATAATTAGTTATATGTGTATGNGCAAATAGATTGAAATTTTGACTCCGAAAGCGTGAATCAACAATAACAAGAAGCTCTACTCGAGTGTGGGACCTACGTTCTTCAAGTTTTATGTCTCGGGGGGACCCAAAATTTTTTTTTTTTTATAATGGCGGACAGTTTTTGGACGGTGGGTGGACCAAGATAGAGGACTAAAATAATGCTGAAGAAAAAGACGGGTGAAGAAGATGGAGGGTTTTTTTATTGAGGGGTATAACGCCAGGTTTTCTGGCGCTATATCAGTGTGTCAGTATAACGCCAAAAACCTGGCGCTATACATTAACGGTGCAGTTACCGTTAATATATAGCGTCAGGTTTTTTGGCGTTATATAGTATGGTAACTTTTTTTTTTACACCTATTTGTATATTTTGAGTCCAAAATAACAACATTTTGGTTCCGGGCTCACTAAAGAAGATAGAGTTACAAGATTAAAGTGGCGAGGACATCACTGTCAAATGAGGATTTCAGCAAATGATGGAATAAGAATCGAATTCAGACAGTGTACTAAAAGCCAAGTTGTAACTCCAAATCGACCAATACAGCTTTAAGTGTTAGGGTGCCATAAAAATATATACTTGTTAGTTAAGATATATATACATATATATATATATATATATATAATTTTTCTAAAATTACCGGGTCGGTTACCCTTTACCCAAGGGTAGGTCCGCCTCTGTACCTTATAGGGTCATGACACATTACCGTATGTTTTTCTAATTTATTGCCAATTAGATGGATATAGCTAGCTAAAACTATTAGCTAGTACTATTCATTATATTGGCGTCATTTGCTCATGTTAGCAATAACAAATTCAGAAATTTCGTTAAAGAGTATTCAGAAGTTATTTTAAAATGGATATATACATATAGAAACTATTATTTAACCTATATATATACGGTATAGCCGACAAAAGATGTTCAGGTTATAATCCTTTGGGATACACAGTTACGTCGTGCATGTCAAAAAATTATACTGTTTAGTTCGGTAATTTTTTTAAAAATATGTATATATACTATATAATGATATCTCTTCACTTCTAGTGAGTTTATTTCTTTATATTTTGACTTCCCTTACAGCTTGTTTGGATTGTTGTTCCTCGTTGTATCATATTGTATTGTTACCTCAAAACAATGTTTGCTTTGATTGTTTCATTAAAATTTGTTGTATTGTATTGTTAAATCCATTGTTCCGGAACAATGAAATGTCCCATTTTTTAAACAACCAATTTGGTATGGTGGGATTGTTTCCTATTTTTTTTTTCCAATTATGCCCTAACTTATTACTTCACAATTCTAATTTACCCTTTATCTTTTTTTCTATTTTAACTCCAAATCTTCAACTTATAACCTACTTTATTTTTTTCCAGACCAATGTTAAAGGTGTTTTGCTGCCTTCTGTTTTTATTTTTTCTCCTAATTTGCTTGTAACTCAAATCTAATTAGTTGTGCTCCTTTATTTTGTCTTCTTCTGTCTCGCTCCTTTGTTTTGCTTTCTTATGTTTTGTCTTCTTCTGTTTTATTTTTTATTTATGCATAATTTTTGATAAATTTAATATTTAAACAATTGAGGGTATTTTAGTAAGTTTATCAGTTACAGTACAATACGATACAGTCAAACCAAACAACAAAATATTATTTAATAATCACAAACGATACAATCTATTCAAACATTGTATTCATAAAACGATACGATACAATACAATACAATACATTATGAAACGATGGGAAACGATGATACAAACAGAGTGTTAATAAAAATCTTGGCTTCACCTGTGATACATGTCACCACAAAAGGAAATAAGATAATTATGTAGAGTATAAGACCATCAAATTAAATATTGGACATTTTTGGTACTAATGCTTATCTGCAGAATTTGACGAGAATTTTACGCTATTCCTTACACAACAAACAAGTTGTATCAAGTTGCGTATGTTGACAAGTGGATTAACTTGTAAACCAAAAATCTTACGTTCTTCAATATTTTTGGATCCACAAAAACGCACATGTCAAATATAAACAATTCTCACATAACTTAGGTCAGTTATTCAAATACAAAGTAAAAATCTTCCAATTTAACTTAATAGAAAAAATTCATCTACATACGTATAAAGTGATTGGATAATAAGTCAAGATGTATAAGAATTTTACATGTTGGATAAGCTTTATATTTATATATTGCAAATTGATCCATGCATACACGCACTAGTTTTAATGAATTTGACTTTGATAGATCACTTTTACGTGTCTTTTCTGATTTTCAAAATGGTTAGGTACAAATGCAACTAGGCTACTTATTTTTAGAAAGAACTAAAAGTAGTGATCCGTGATCGGTAAGTAAAAGTGAGGTTGTATGAAAATTAGTTATATATATATGATAGGAGGGTGGGCATTGCAAATTAGGGTAGAAGGTTCTCGTATTTTCTTATTTTTAAATTTTTATTACTAGCTGTTATTTCTTTTGCTTCGATTATCGTATTACGTACCTAGTTATTATTGTTTCTTAATTTTATAAGGCTTCATCTTCTTGTGCCGAGGGTCTATCGGCAAGGGCGTATGCAAAAAAATTTGTAAGCAGTGTCGTATTTACATAAAAAAATAAATAAATAAATAAATAAGTATTATCTAATGCCATTTTCAAAAAATACCATTAACAAAAATGCTCGCTCAAATATGTTAAAAATAGAATGTCTAGGTCCAGCCTTCAACCTATGGCATTTACAATCCCAAATATGAGCTTGACCAATGGACCAAGAAATACTCCTTGCCTGGAATAAGTGGTGTCATCATTATATATTGCTTCATTTTTACAGAATATTAGTATAAATATTTAATATTTTTTTGGGCGAAGTAGTGTCGAATGACACCATTTCCACCATTATGGATCCGTCCCTGTCTATCGGAAACAGCATCTCTATTCTAGGGTAAGGGTAAGGTCTGCATACACACTACCCTCCCCAGACTCCACTTGTGCCACTTGTGGGATTATACTAGGTTGTTATTGTTGTTGTTGTTGTTGTTGTTAATTTTATAAGGCTTCTCCACCACCATATTTCCTTTCAATATTACTGGGATTTTGCTTTCTTTGAGTCGAGGGTTTATCGAAAACAACATCTCTAGTATCATAAGGTAGGGATAAGGTATTTGTACACATTATCCTTCACAAATCCCACCTGTGGGGTTATACTATGGATGTTATTATAGTTGAATGTTGGATAAGCATATTTAAATATGTATTGATCAGATCGTGGAGCCGGAATTTGAACTTACCAACATCAAGTATTAATAATTGGATTTTAAATTTAACTCTTGTGCATAAAAAACGGATTTATTAGTACAAATAATTATAAGTTTTGATTAAAAAACTAAGTTCAACCCGTCTAATGCAAGTTGATCTATGCACACGAGCTATTTTTAACAAATTTGACTTTGAAAGGCTACTTTTACGTGTATTTCTGATTTTTTTCAGCATGATTAGGTATAAAAATCCATATTAAACTACTACTATATATTAGAAAGGACTATACCTTTTTTTCGTGCATGTAAATGCCGCCTTTGAAAACTGATGGTAATATTATTATATTTTTGAAAAAAAAAAGCTAGTAATTATATATACAATAGATAAATATGCATGGTCGAAAATAATAGGAATTTTTCAAAATAGGTGAAATGGTTGAATTTTTTGCGATCCGAGTTATCCAAACCGTTGCTAGATGTGATTCCAAAAGCTATATGGAAATGAATACAGTAAAACTTCTCTATAACAGTTTCGTTTGTTCCAAAAAAAATTGAGTGCTATAGTAAAATATTGTTATAGAGAACATATATTATAACATAATATAATATTCGATTCCGGCTCGACTTTTATAATAAATGACTATAATATAGGAATGCGGTCTGATTGTACTACTTAAAATAGTCAAGATCAAGCTAAGCTCCCTTATGGAATATTTAACGGCCAATCCATTTCGGATTGACTGTATTGGTAAAGAAGTTGATATCAAACTCAAATTAATTTACAAATTAAACAATGATAATTCAGCTTGTTTGAATGGTTGTTACATATCGTCTCATAATGTATTATATAGTACTATATTGTTTGATGAATACAATGTTTCGGTAAATTGTATCGTTTGTCATCGTTTCATGATATCACGCACCGTCAATATGAAGAATAAACTTGCAATATTATAAAGAAAAATTATGATATGAGATAAAATTACTATATAAAAAGGTAGGGTAAATGATAAAATAAAATTACTTAATAATAATGAAAGGTGAGATTGAGAGAAAAGACAAGGTAACGATGCGACCACACCAAATCTATCGTTACATAAAGTGGCACATTTCGCCGTTACGTACGTAACGACGGATTTAACGATATGATACAATAAAATTAAATAATAATCAAACCAAACATCATATTTAAAGTAACAATAAACAATATAAAAATTATTTTACAGTATCAAATAAAAATTATAATAAGTGAAATTAATTGCTTGAAAATAAGACAAACAACCTGCTACAGTAAATTAAATTGCACTGATACTATAATTAATGTAATTATCATTTGCATCTATTTGATCATTTCTTATCCACAGCCTTTTCATCCTTCTTCTCTTCCTTTTTCTCTTCCTTTTTCTCTTGTTTAGCTGGACCAACTGAAATTATGTCAATTTTCCCAACTTTTTTCAGCTTTTTTGCTACTGCTATACTATCCATTTCACCCAAAATGATCATCTTCTGCTCCTTTATATCAGCTGCTATCGAATCAACTCCTATCAAATTTAAAACTTAAAAACTATAACTAGCCATATATATGAGTAAAAATAAACATAAAATTGGAAAAAGTTGATTGGAAAATTGCAACATATAAAGATTGTGTTTGGTATAACAGAAGAAATTTTCATTGAAAATATTTTTCGATGTTTGGTTAGTGAGCAAAAATTTAACGAACATCATTTTTCACGGATGAGTTTTTCACGAAAGTCCCCAGAAAAATATATTCCGGTGGTTGATTGATGAGTGGAAAATANTATATGAGGAAACATGCTAAGATATATATATATATATATATATATATATATATATATATATATATATATATATATATATGAGTGTGTGTATGTGTGCGCGCGCGCGCGTATGTGTGTGTGTGGAATTCGATAAGGCAAGCCGACAAGGCTGCATGCTATCCAACTATACACGATTGTCCACAGACCTCTAATAGAGTGTACAACAGTATGAAGAATGGGACTGGATCCCGACATACCCATATATGTATACAAATATATCGTACCAAAATCCAATAGCAGCTCCAGATCAAATAGAGCACACCAACTCTCGCTGAGCAAATATCCTATGAAGACGGACCGTCGGCCTGTCTATATGCACCTCCGGGCATGAAACCCAGGCCCTTAGGCAATAGGGGCATCAGTACGAATAATGTACCGAGTATATAAGGCATAAAAATTAGTTTACAAAAGACATGAATGAAACATGGAGTAAAGGACTCAACCTGTAAGTCAGAACGTGCATCTGCATATAAATTACATATCATACATGGGTATATGTGTCCAAAATTATCAAGCCTCTAAGGGCATCCCATCATCTCATCTTGGCCTTAGTAGACGATTTCATCGACGTATACCAACTGATCAGGTTTTGATGCATATATAATGTCGTAACCATTCCGCATACCCTATATACATATAATATACACGTATATAATGCCATTTGGTCATGGGTTAATGTACATTTATAAATGAGTGCAATGCATAAGAAGTAAGTCAATAAGATCTTTCGGAATGTCATAAGATCAATATGCCTTTGGTTAATATCACGAAATAAACTTTATCAACATAAGTATTTTCTAAGACCCATGAACAAACGCTATGATAATGGGACATGTGGTGAACCAAGAACATAGGCAACCCTAGTACATCTAAGAATATAGTCATTTGTGAAAGTTGCGTATTTGCTCGTTTCGTTGTATCATATGGATCATGCCAAAAGGAAAGAACAGATATCCTTAACATACCTTATAGAGATCTATCCAATAATAATGCTAAACTCAGCTCACTTCACCTTAATCTACAACAACGACAGTGAAGCTATTGTCAAGCTACAAATGACTTTCTCATCTATATAACGGAAGTTACTTAATCTTTAACAAAACGGGCTTCATTTCCCTTGATTTTACAGCTTCCTCAAGCCCGCTATGGGCGAGACAACAACACAATACAATCAACAACGCAAAAACAACCTAACTAAAACTCGAGACCTTTAATACAAAAAAAACTCAAATATACCATAACACACCCAATCAACAAGTTATCAATTAACCTGAAATTACTGAGACGAGCGACCAGCCTACTACCCTACCACATGTGGTGTTTCTCCACATGCTTTATCATTCCAAACTCCATAAATCAGCAGCACAAGAGCCCAACACGAGTGGACTACAAAACAATCCACCACAAGTGGAATTAATCGAACTCACAGCTTCCGATCACTGTCCCGTGAGATCTAACTATTAGGAAATAAATTTATCAAGCTTTCATGATTTTTTAAAGCTTAAATACAGCAAGTAGGTATTTTCTTAACACTAAGTAACTTCCAAAACTCAAACTACAAAGAAAAATAAAGGCGGTATAATGATGGTTATAATGTTATCGCTTCTTGATTTTGTACCCGAGATGTTGATATTTTTTGAAACCCTTGTAGAAAGCTTAAGGATACGTTTATGGGTCTTCTTTGTTCGTGGTCTATGGAAAAATTGAAGAAAAAGAAGACATATATATATATATATATATATATATATATATATATATTAAAGATTACTAATCCTATTAGCAAATCGGAGAGTGTTTTTATGAATTTTTCTATTATAGAAGATTAATAATAAAGCTGAATTAAATAATATATATGATATTAAAAGTTAAGATAGTCGTAAGAAAAATGACTTCTGGCAGTGAGGGACGCCATTTTCCCATTCTGATAGAAAATGTTTTCCAAGAAAACCTTTTCTGATAACAAAACACTAGAAAATGACTTTTCTGATGAATTTTCTTTATTTATTTATTTATTTATTTATTGTGAAAAATGACTTCCATCGTACCAAACACATCGAAGATTATTCGAAAGCTTTCTTGAATACCATGAATATCAGCAACAGCCTCCATAGCTTTCTGCTTAGTTTTTTCGTTGCTCATTGTCATAATCTTTACCACCAACTTTTGCTGTATAAGATTTCCAATCTTTACATTAGTAGTACAGAATTAAGCAATAAAATTTGTAAACTAAGAAAAGAAGGAAACAAACAACAAATAGAGTAATAACTTATAATAAGAATGATTTCTATAAGACCTGTCCCATTTGAAGTATCTTTGATATTGATATTGGAATTAATAGGGTCAAGTTGTGTACGAGCCCGGGAAATGAAAAAACTCTTGATATGGAGTGTTTTCTCCTTTAATAGTTCTACACGATAGGAATTCAGATTAGTCAGGATGATAGGATTCGAATAGAACGTAGGGAGGAACAAGAAAGGGTCGATTTAGCAAGTCGCCTAGGTTATTGAGAAAGATTTTCTATTCTATATGGTGCAATTCTCCTATAACTTGACCATATATGACATGTTTTGGAAGAAATGTTAAGAAGAGGGGTTGATTTGGGGAAGAAGTAGATGGATTAAGGCTTTTATAGTGTAAAAATTGATAATTCTTATGCATGGCTTGATTAACTAACAAATAAGTATGGCATTTTCCATGACTTAATATTAATTTGAGAATCTTCTCTAACTAATGAAAGCAACATAATTCACTCCTGTCACGCTTTGTAGACATGAAAAGCCAACTAAAACTCAGCAAAGAAATGTTATGATACAAATTAAGCACCTAACTACCTATCGAGTGACATAAATTAGAAAGTAGGTACAATGATACTATTTATACACCAGAAACTGGTAACAATAATGCTGGTTAAGTAACCAACAAAGGTTGGGGTGGAATTATCATCCTTAACCAGAGGTCTCGAGTTCGAACCCTGGATATGAAGTTGCCTTTGTTCCCAGCGCGAATTCGGATTTAGTTGGACCCCAATACGGGTACCGGACGCCAGGTAAGAAATCAGAAAAAATACTGGTTAAGTAAAGGGATTTTTTCCTAACTATACCATATATGAAACCTTATTACCAAAAATGTGCATAATTTGTTAATTACCCGCCCAGTCCACACTTTAACTACAATGTATATACCAATCCATAATTAGGCAGGTTCTGCCATTTAAAACGCGCGAAAAAAAAAGGCACAAAATCTGCGTTTGATTCTTTCCACATTAAATTCGAAATTTGAAACGGAAAGAGATCTAATTGCTGCGTAATTCTCTCTTTCACTACAATTCAAAAACAACACAGAGCTTCAGAAGCTTCAACAACGCAATACAAATTGTAGAATTCAAAATTATTCTTCATCGTCCTCAGTACTCAAATTGTCGAACCTATATCTGTTCTTCATCTTTTTTCTCTCAACTACACGAAATCATGTCAAAAATCCCAATAATGCTAAAATTGAATGGGAATTGGGATAACTATGGCAAATTTAGAGATTTTGAAGTTGATGCCATTGTGGTAGATGAGAATGCAGGTTTGTGTAGTTCGAAAATGCTTAGAATTTTAGTTCTATGATATTATCTAAAAATTTACTACATATATCTACAATTTGACTACAAGTTCTTTATTTGGTGCAGGAAAAAAATATTTTAATATACAGTGTCTCCAGATTGTAGATAAATTGTAGGCAAATTGTAGTTTACTTGTAGTTTGTAGTTAATTTGTAGATAAATTGTAGAACTTATAATTTATATTCAACTGACAGTTATATACAAATATTACATAGAACTTGAAGGTAAACATCTAAAATTATGATAAAAAGCTACAAAATTTATATACAATAACTACATTGAGTCTTCACACAATGTAGATAGTTTGAAGATTATTGGCGAGGGAGATTTACGTCAAGGATTAAAGCAGAGAGATGCAAGCAGAAAATTGGCGAGGGGGAGGGAAGCTGGAGGCAAAGTCGGCGACGATCTGATCGAAGGGCCGATGATACTTGCACTTTCATTTTGCTATGCCTTTCAATAAGGATGACTGAATACCAGAAAGGAAACAAGAACTACAGAAACTCAATTTCATTTGTAATCAAACCGTATCTCATGTTACTGAGATTATCCATAAAACACGCGGAAAAAAATCTGGTGCACATTAATCTTCACAGCTTTCAACCATAATTTAATGGACTAATATAGAAAACCCAGTTCGCTCATACAAAATTTTAAACTTATAAGAGCGGCTATATCAAACATTCAAACCTTAGCACGAGAATAATGATTGTCGTTAGGATTCCTCTTTCCACTGAAAACAGCTAGTGCTTTGCGAACAGGAGGCTGCAGAGGAGCTTTCTTACTAGTATGGTGGAGAAAAAGAGTGTCCGGAGTAAATATCTCATCCCCCTACAAAATAAAAACTCAACTTCTCAGAGAACTTGAAAATGTAAATCTAAGATTTTTACCATAGCAATTGAAATAAAGGAAAAAAGAAAAGAAAAAAAAGAGGGGAAGAGACATTTTGCTGAAACGAACCTGCTTGTTCTTCTTTTTCGTCTTAGGATATAGGAACTTCTGTGGAAGCTGATCCTCACGTAATATCGGGTTCTTGGTAACAGCATCTCTACCCCCTTGAGGTAAAGGCAGGGAAAACTGAAATTGAAAGAACATCAGCAAAATTTTAACATTCTAGGACATTTAGGTGAAGTATAAGATTGAAAACAGAGGATTCTAAGCAGTGGCTTCAGTGTCTATTAAGACTTTTCTATATGATAGGTAAGCATTGAACACATTTCAGTTCCTGCATGTGTGTGCAGTGTGCAACTCACACGAAATCACCAACTATTATTTAGAGTAAAGAGCTTCATGGCTATTCTTCACAAGCCACTCAACTTTGATTCTGGAATGCAGCCTGTTGTTATTCGATGAAAAAAAGAAGCAGCTATGTACAGAAAAAAGTGACAAATGTGAGCTTAGCTAAGCATATACTCAAGTTACTGTTTTAATTAGGTGCCAGGATGTGATTTATAGAAGTATTAAAATTGGAGATGCTTAGAAAATGAGGTCTCATTTCCCACCTTCGTCCCTCGCAAGGATATACGTGGTCGGCGCGCTGCAAGAACGATACCATTTTCGCCAACAGTCACTGCTACCTTGCGTAAAGTGCCCCCATTTCCACAATTGGGACAGAAAATCCTACCAACATCTGTTGTCACTTTATAGCAGGCATGGCATTTCAGCACCCACCTGAAAATAGAAAATGCTACTATAAGCAAATCACATTCCTATACAACCAAATATTAGAGGACTCCAAGCATAAAGGAGAAGTGTATTGACTGGCTCAATAGAAGGACCGTTTCAATAGTCCTCTTGCAGCGTTCATGATAACTCGTCAACATGAAGAATAGACAACGGATATTACAGAGTAGTACAAAGCTGAAATACATTTTTTTTTCTTTTATCTTATTTGGGGGATGAGGGATGGGGGGTGGGGATCACAGCAGCTTGTACATACCTGTGCAGCTCACGAATCTGCATTCCTCCAGGTGCCACAAGGCGTAAGCCCATTTGAAGAATAACATTTTGCATTGCAAAATCACCTGTCACACAAGCCACGCTTGACTCGGACAAGGATTTTAACATCCAACTCTGTTCACTGCTGTCATCATCTACAAATGATGTTTCAATGCTCTCATCCATCTGGCTGGCCATCTCTGCATCTTCCGCTCCTCCATCAGCAGAGTCAAAATTCTCCCCTTCATCTTCTTCAGATTCTTTACTGTCTTGCTTAGCATCATTGGATTCAGACCCCTCAAGAGGAATGTTTACATCTGCATCATCTTGAAGATCTTTTGCAGAATCTTCTTCAAGCCGCATTTGACTCAAAATCGTAGACAGATTTTCTTCACCGTCTCTAACTTCAGTAATCGCATTGCCCTCTCCATTTGCCTCATGATTTTCTTCTGGTATATGGGACATAGCCATATCATCGTATTGACAGTTGTCAAGGTTTTCATTTACTGCATTTTCAGCTGAATCTTGTATATCATCCATTTTAGATGATGTCTCAGACATTTCACGTCTAGCTTTTCGTCTGAGAAATCTCCTATGAGTACTTCGGCTGACAGCAGGTCGCCAATCATCACCATCCTCATCATATTGTCCCTGTGATGCATCAATTCCATCAGCAACCATCTTCTTACCTTCAATTTTTACCTCTTTTTTCTGCGGCGGGTACTTTCTAGGTTTCCCAAAGCCACCTTCGGCATCCATCTGATCCTCAGAATGAGAATCACCGCCATTCAAGGTTGAACCATCTCTACTTTGTTGATCAAGAGGAATAACATTCAAGCTCAAATCTTTCAAGGGAAGAATTCTAGAGTTGGTGTTTGCTCCAGCATCCATTGCATGTTCTATTGCGTCCCACTCTTCTTGATTAGGGACATTAGAGCCCCATCCAGGCAACTCCTTCTCTGGCAACCTTTTCACATTAACCATGTGAATAGGAGGAGGGCAATCCCGGAGATGATGAGTTCCATGAAATTGAGCCTCCAAAGTGTAAGTTAAAGCAATGAGCTTGAGATCCACATCGGAAAGTGTTTGCAAATCACCAGTAGCTCTTGCAAAGCTGATAACTGGAAAGACAGGTAACATAACATATTCAATAAGATATCCAAGATTAAAAATAACACTCTGAGCATAGTTCTCTAAAATTAGACATTCTCTAAAACTCACACATGTCCCTAAACTGACATACGCTTCTGGGTTTCTCTAAAACTAGAGATTCTATAAATCCCACACTTATCTATATTGATATACCAATCTCTAACTAGACTATAAACATTCTTGGGCCTCAGCTACCATCAAACGCTACCTTAACAACTTTTCTGATAAAGTTAGAATCTAACCTCTGCAATTGGAATCAGACTTACCCAGTGGCCATTAAGCAAACAAACTGACAAGAAACAACAAAGATATATAAAAACCAGAAATACTTCAAATATTTTCACCATAGTTTTTCTTTCAACAAGTCGGTGTTTAAAAATAATACAAAGTGACCTTACTTATCAATAGAATCACACACACACACGAGAGCTGTGTATGACTTAATCGAGCAATCCACAACTGTCTATCAAGTTTGTTCAGCTATCAGCAAAACATAGTATCTTCTACTTATACCCCCCTCCCCCACCTGCAAAAATTCACTTTAAGTGTGAGCTTGTTCATATTGCCAGTCCCAGGCCCAAATAAAAGAGCAGATTTTTGAGATAAATTGACAGCAAGAATAAAACTAGAAATTAATGATGAATCTTCACAATATCAAAATGGTTAGCAAGCATTGCGATGCCGACCTCAACTAACTTCGGATTGAGGAAAAATGGATATTATGCTAACTGATTAATTTCATATAACTAAACCGAAGCAATATAAATAAAAGGTTAATAAAATCAACAAAACTACACATTTAACATAGCGCATAAATATACAAATACGTACAAAAATTTAAAAAAATCAAACTTTTAAACCTTTCTTAAGAGAATCAGGAGAAGGTTCCATAGTATCAACAGTGAACGGAAGGAAATTAAGCGAGTGACGTGAATTAGGATCACGAATCTCGCTCAACACTTCAGGCACCGATACGAACCGGTCAGCTGAATGATTCAGCTTATCTCCGCCTTGAATTATTGTGTTTGCGTCTACTATTGCTACCGCTATCCCCTTCGTCGACTTGCAGCTCCCGACTAGAACTCCAGTACCTGCTGCCGCTGCCGCCGTAGGTACGGCGGCGGTGAAGGTGGACGGAGTTTTTGGTTGCGGGGGTGGTGGTGGTTGTTTTAGGATGTTGCTCCAACATGGTGGAGGAGGAGGGGACTGGGTATCCATTGTTGTGGAGCTCATGCTTCAGAATAAGGGAACGGAATCTAAAACCCTAAAAAAGGTTGTTATGAGAGAAGCATACAGCAGGAATAGAAAATGACGAAAACGGTTCCATATGTTTTGGGTAAATCTAAAACAGTCTCTTAAATGTATTCATAAGAAGTTTTGGTCCTTTAAATTTGTCAAAAGTGAGGTTTTTAGTCTCAATCAAAATATTTAGCGAATTTTGGTGAAACTCACATTTGAAGATGTAGCTTTTGCATTTTCTGCTGTTATTAATTTGTTCATAGTGTGTGTTATATTTTTGAGGTGGTGTTTCTGATATTTGACGAGACTTTTCTATGTTTTTTGATTAATAAATCGTTTGTTACAGTTACAGTTTCAGTTAAATCTACGACATGGTTTGTTAAATATTGATAGAGTCTAAAATTATTCACTTTTAGCAAACTTAAAGGATCGGGAGAAATTCAAAAATAGCCAAATTTATAAGTGGTCGTTCAAAAATAGCAAGTTTCAAAAGTAATCGAAATCTAGCCACTTTTCATGTAAAGATAAATCTGAACAAAAACACTATTCAAAACCCGAAAAAATATGCCAGTATATTATGCTGGAGTTCCAGCATAAGTATACTTGAACTCCAGCACATTATACTGGAGTTCCAGGATAAGTATGCTGGAGTTCCAGCATAAGTACACTAGAACTCCAGCATAATATACTGGAGTTCTAGCAAAGTATATCGGTCCAGTATAATATGCTGGAAGTTCATACACAAGTGCTCGATTCTCCAGTATATTATGCTGGAACTTTTTGTGTGTTGGAGCAGGTGCACCGAACTCCAGTATATTATGCTGGACCGGTCTCTGTTGCAGCAAAATAGTGGCTATTTTTTATTGACTTGGTAAACGCTGGCTATTTTTGAATGACCAGTCCGAAAACTGGCTAGACCGTGCTATTTTTACTAAAGGATCAATATATTCATGACTTTATAAACGGAATATAATAAACTATTATATACCGTTAATACTTCGCTCAATTATGAATTCATAGATGACTCAAATACACACTTTATGCTAAGTGACAAGAGGGGCCGCTCAGCTGGTTAGCACCTCCCACCTACAACCCAAGGATCGTGGTTTCGTGTCACCAAATCCAACAAAGGGGATTAAAAACAAAAGAAACCTTATGCTAAGTTCTCTTCCGATGGCCGATATAGCTCTTAGAAAATGGGCCTATCTAAATCCAATATTTTCGACGCAAAAAAGTTGATGTATATGTGATAACTCATTAAAATTTTAACAAAAATTAGATCTGGAATTAGGGGTGTACAAACCGAACCGAAAAACCGCACCAAATTGAAAAGTCACGATTAAAAAACCCGACTTGGTTTGGTTTGATTTGGTTTGGTATTGAGTAAAAAAACCTGAACCAACCCGACATATAAATATATAATTTTTATATATACTTTTAAGATTTTATATAGAATTTTCTTTAAAAAATGCCTAAAAATATTTGGGATTCTCCTGCAGGATATAAATTTTAATAAAATATGAAGTGCTCCATATTTATTGCCCTTAAATAATGGGTTGTATGATCACTTTCTTATCAAATGTTACTGAAATGCGTCTATCTCTTTGTTCTTCCATATTCATATCATACGTTAAGATCCATTAAATTCTTATATCTTTTTCGAATGTGAAGTGGTTATTAATATTTAGGTATCATATTGATTTTATATTTAATTACTAAATTCGGTTAACCTGAAAGTGTATATCAACGAAAAATTATTGTCAGACGACTAAAAAAATAACTATTTTATGTGTTACTAATAGAATTCTCCCATAAGAATATTTTAATCGGTAATATGTTTGTCAATTTTTTATATTTTTACTAAGTAGATATTTACTTATCAAATATTTAACAAAGTAAGATTGAAATATTATGTAAGTAAAAAAAAACCCGAAAACTCGAAAAACCCGACAAAACCGAACCAATCCAAACCGATATAGTTGGTTTGGTTTGATTTTGATAAAAACCGAACCAACCCGGTCCATGTACACCCCTATCTGGAACCATAATTTTAAAAGTACAATGATTTTCGTACTAAAAACTTTAAAAGCCGAACTACCAAATTTAAATTATGAATTCACTTCGGCTTCTTCCATCGCTGCATGTTAGATAGCTCATTTTCAGTAATTTCCAACTCACAACTATTGCTATTACTGCACATGTATGGAGCTTGCTCACATTATCAGTCATAAGTCCGGATAAAAAACATAGTTGCAGTAGGCTGACAGCATAAAACTAATCAATTTACGATGAATCCGCACAATACATGAATACTTTGAATATGGAGTTTCTTATTTCTCGAGCGAATTCCAAAGAACACCAAGATCAACATTGCCTCCAGAAATTACAATGCCAATATGACTGCATTCACTATAGGCTGGATTTTTTTGGAAACCATCAGAAAGAACAGCTGCAAGGCCAATAGCTCCACTTGGCTCTACCGCAACCTTTAGAATCTCATAACAAAGTTTCATAGCTTGTATTATCTCTTTATCATCAACAACTATGACATCATCCACGAGATCGCGGACAATAGGCCTGTAATTTGATGTTAAAGGTAAATGCCAGAGATCATTTGATAAACAAAGGGCAGCCCAGTACACTAAGCTCTCGCTATGCGGTGGGTCCGAGGAAGGGCTAGACCACAAAGGGTCTATTGTAGGCAGCCTTATGGAGCTTGATAAACAAAATTATTAAATGAATAAAGCCTTATGGCGCTTGGCCGACACTAAAAGGGGCAAAGGGAGAAATAGGCTTCTTTAATGAAAGAATAGATTACACCTACTATAGTGTAATAGGTATGCAGTTATGGCGCTTGTTGAAATAAGTGCAATCTACCACTTATGGCGCTTGTTGTTGTCTACCGTAGATACACCAAACAACAACAACAACAACATACTCAGTATATTCCCACAAGTGGGGTCCTGGGAGGGTAATAGGTACGCACTCCTTACCCCTACCTTGTGAAGATAGAGATGCTGTTTCTGAAAGACCCTCGGCTCAATAGAGCAAAATCACAGCTAGATACACCAAACGTGAACCAAAAATATAGCATGACCTCTAAATATTGATTTATGCCGATCTTTCCACCAACAAACCTTGTGACTTTGACCACGAAAAATGCCAATTGGCACACAGTAGTTTAGAGTAGAAGGAGCTCTAAGAATTTACCATGTGAGATCTCCGAGAAAAGCTCGAAGCCCATCAGCAATAGTGTTGACTTCAGATAACTTAGTGATCCTACCATTGATCTTCGACTGGAAAGCATCATCAGCTCCCATTGGTTCAGCAGCCAAAATGCGAATGGCAGGATTAATGGCCTTCGCGGCCAACGCGACTCCTGATATTAGACCACCTCCTTCATTCCAAACCAGAAAATAAGGTTGATACAAATTAAAATCTCAAGCAAACGACTTATGATGTCTTAAAAGGGTTGATTTACTCATGAAAAAAAAAGGTTGATTTACCACTAATTGGGACTATTAAAGTGTCAATATCTTGAGCCTGTTCCAGAAATTCCAGTGATATTGTACCCTGCCCACTGTAAAGACCAGAAAAAACATTTCAGCAAAATGGAAATTCTTTTGATATGAGTTTGAGAGGTTAGAATTAACACCATTTCCTGTAGCAACTGGCTGAGCAATTTTTCTTCTCAAACTGATTCGTGAAATCTCTAATCCTCTTACTTTTAGATGTCCTTCGCAGAAAATGTTTTTTTATACTCTTCAGTTTTCCCGCCTAAAACTGAAATTAATGATCTAAGAATCTTACAATCTTTTGTTGAAGGTTAACTAGAAGACTAACAAGTCAAGATAGCTGACCAGGTTCATGTTGCTTCAGTTTGGATATTAGTTCCAGAGTTCGGAAACAAATAATGGCAACTTTCTTTTAATGAAAATGGTGGTGTTTGGGCTAGCTTGCGCATATCTCGAATATTGCACCAGGTACCTACTACCTCCTGCCATCACAAGTATCGGAGAACTCTACCCGCCAAGGTTTATCAGTAAACTACTAGAGTAGATATTGAATTACTAGAATAGAGATTGGATTACCTTCGTAGAGATTGGATTACCTCAGTAGAGATTGAATCACATTAGCAGCGGTTGAATTATTTGCACAAAAGTCTTCCCACAAAGGGCGTCCCTCACCACAACTAGGCCGTCAACATCGAACTCGGAAAAGTTTTGCACTCCTAATGCAACAACTACTAAATCAACCTTTCTCAACTACTAGAGTAATCTTCCTCAACTACTAGAGCAATCTTCTTCGACTACTAAAGTATTTTGAGACTATACTCAAATATAAACCAACCATATCCCCATATTTTGGAGGAAGAAACTATAATCACCTACTATCTTTTTGTCGCTGCTGGGATTTTAAACAAGACGGCAGACTGGAACAAAATATCATCTATTAGTAAATGATAAAGAAAAACAATGTTACCTTATGATGCGCCCATCATTATAGGGATGAATAAGAACAGCACCAGTATCTTGCAACACCTTGTTTGCAGTATCCTCTCGGGACTGCATTGACGGCTCACTCCAGATAACCTGACCACCGTAACGTTTGACATTCTCAACTTTGCATTTCGGAGCATTTTTTGGTATAACTATATATGCAGGGATACCACGTAGTTTTGCAGCCAAAGCAAGAGCTGCAGCATGATTTCCACTAAATTCGACAGGAAGCAAATCACTTTCTATCCAGAAAAATAGACAACGATAGTAAACCACAGAAACCAGAAAGCTTTAAGCAAACCTGCTATCAGTTACAACTCCTTTTTCGGCCTGATTATCATCAAGTGAATAAATAGCATTGCACGCCCCTCGGAATTTAAAAGCACCACTGACAAAATTGCACAAACCAATAACCCTTAATTAGAACTTTTAGAAGTCAAAATAGAAGAAATTTCAGTTCACTAATAACACACATCGCAGAAAAACTACTTGAAGACAAATCCTTTAATTCTACATCGTTAAAGAGCTTCTCACCCCTTCTGAAAGCATTCACATTTAAAGTAGAGCTTTCTTCCAGCAAT
This sequence comes from Nicotiana attenuata, assembly GCF_001879085.1. Taxonomy (NCBI): domain Eukaryota; kingdom Viridiplantae; phylum Streptophyta; class Magnoliopsida; order Solanales; family Solanaceae; genus Nicotiana; species Nicotiana attenuata. The sequence goes on along the minus strand of NW_017673509.1, from coordinate 7,760 downwards.
AGAATTTAAAGTTTCTGAGGTGAGGACTGGAGTTTTGTGCACAAAGGGCTCGATGCGTTCTTGAGCTTGCCTGATGGACGAGATATCAGCCGCATAATCATCACTAGATGTTGGGCTATTTGATTCCATCGACAAGTTCTATGGACGACCAACACTCACGAAGCTGAAAACATGTGGAATTTCTCAAGTCAATCCAGGGAAGATAAAAGAAAAGAAATGACTAACGAGGTGGGAATCTCTCAAGCCTCAAGTCTATCCTGAAGATCTGAGACCAGAAATATATAATCAGTTGACCACGAGAAGATAACATAAGAATAGTATCATGCATAGCCTCCTTAGAAGATGGCGTAGATACATGGTATCATAATGTGTGTATTTTCTCTTGAAAGCCATATTTGCATGGTTTTTTATGTTTTCCTAAAGGAGTTAAACAACAATAAAATCCAAAGGTATCGCATAAATACATATTCTTTTTAATCAAGGATCTCAAAGTTAGTTTTGACCCAAAATACAATGATGCACACAAGGGGTTGTTACAGTCAAAGTATATAGTGAATAAAGTGTGTCGAGTATAGAGGCAGACCCAGGATTTTTACGCGACGGAGGCACAAATTTTGCTCAACCAGTGTCCCCTAAAGTGTCCCCTAAAGGCTTTTAGTGTTCAGGGTGCCAAGTGCTTTAAATTAACCTTTTTCAAGGTATATGCATATACGTAATACAAGATTTCTGCCGAAGCTTACGGGGTCCAGTGCCGCTCACTTTAACACATAGGTGCGCCTCCGGTCGAATACCCTGAAGGACTTCCATCCATTATGCTTCCAATATAAAAAACTGTATCTTGTCACATAACAAGTTTCGTGAACTCGGCTACCTTATTTTCCTGTGAAACACAGGATACTCAGTATCACAAAGGATTTCAAGATTTCAATGAACATCATTCAGATCTATCAGTCTTTTAAAACAAGTTCTTCAATGCAGATCATCCCATGGCAGACCTGCGTTACGGTCAATGGAGATGAATGATCTTCAGCTCAGACTATATATATATATTAATCAATCAACCAACTAGGCCTCAATTCCCAACTAGTTGGCATCACTCTCATATTTATCCATTCCGCTCTATTAGGACCCATTTCATCCTAATACTGTCCTTTCTCTTTTAAGGCAGTAGGCACAAGACCACTCTAAACCCAAGGGCGTAGCTACCTATCCCGAGGGTGGTCAGTTTAACAACATTCGTCGAAAAATTATACAGTCAAACCTCTCTATAACAGCCACATTTGTTCCGGACTTTTTCGGCTATTATAGCGAAGTGCTGTTATAGAGAACATATATTATAACATAGCATGAAAATTGATTCCATAAAAACGTGGCTTTTATAGTGGATGTTTGTTACATAGCAATGCTAAAGGTCAAAATTTACTTTTCACACATATATATATTAAATCTTGAACATGACTTGTGGCTTCACCCCGACTCACTCAAAATTCCAAACCTACCTATGAAATTACCAATTTTTCCAGCACCAACAAACAAGATACAAATACAACTAACCCACTAAGCCAAACAAGCTTATTTAAATAAGCTATTGTCTTCTTTATCAAACAAATAACAATAAAAAGGATAACTTTACAGATATAAACAACAAAACCAGGAACTAAACTGAAACAGTAAAATATCACCAATTATCAGGCAAGCCATAATTAAGATGAGTTTCCCTTTAAAGTTAGCTGAAAAAATTCAAGAAACCACTTGGGTCCATGAAAAACAGACTTTATTTCAGATAACTATTACACCCAATACAGTAAATTTAACAAAATTAATTGCAATAAAGTACCACTATTAGTAGATAAAAGATGATGAAAATAGAAAGAATAATAACAGGGAAAGAAATAACGTTTATAGGTGGTAAGAACTTACAGTCACTGAAGCTGAGAGATACTCAGCAGCCAAAAAGATGACAAAATACAGAAATGGTCTATAATTCTGAAATACAACTAAGAAATTGCAATTTAAATTACCCAATGTTTTATGCTATTTGCAAAATAACTATTCGTAAATAGTGTAATAAATTGTTAATTATCATGTCCGAAATGCACAAATTCTTTTATGCTTTATGTTATTGGATAATTCACAAAATTATGTAATAATAAATGACCAATTATCAGCTTCCTGCTTAAGAGAAATCAGTAAAAATAGTTGTCTCAAATTATTTGTCACTAGTGTATTCGTCCGCGCTTCGCGCGAGCATTATAAAAAATCAGAATATTAAATAAATCCTTGTATGTATATATATAATTTGTAAAAATTAAATAAAATCAGAATATTAAGCATTTTCAATGACTTATGGTTGCGATTCTTTTACCTTCAACACTATACATGTTACAAGTTTTTCATGAATGGATACAATTGTCCCCATATCTATAAGGGAATTAATCTATATATGTAAAATTGATATGTATTTCTTAATCAATTATCTCTTTGATTTCTGAAAAGTTGAAGAAGTTTAAAAATATTGTGTTCTTTTTAACATAATTTATAAATATCTTTATTTAATTTATGCATATCTAAGTTTTTTTTTTTAAATTTTTAGTTTCGATGTTTCTCCTTACATATAAAAAGATGTAAAATTATAATACAGATTTTAAAAGTAAAATTAAAATACAAATAAAGAAATTTGATCATGATGAAACAATAATTTAAAAAAAAAAAAAGGAAGTTGCACACCCACTAGGCCGTTGGTTGTTTCTATCTTGAAAAACACAACGATTTCATAGAGGAAAAGATAATTTTTTAGATCATCTCTTTTAAGAATGAGATTTGTAAACTCAGTTCTTGTCCATTATAGTCACTTGAAGATGGTTTTGCTTAATATTTTAAAAAAAATATTAGAAAAATAACAGATTCGATCTTACGTATTGCCTTGAATTCTTGCATAACTCATTTTTGACGGTTCTTGCTTTTATCACTTCCTTTAGTGGAAATCAACTACCAAATTATTTTTAGCAATGTTATTTGTTGAGTGTTCCAAGTTGTTATTCCTTAATATTCTTCTTGAACTATAGATATGTATTTATATGTGTTTTGACCTTTAGTATATATCTAAAATACATCAATATCAGAAAGAACATGCTAGTTATTCACAGAAATTACACCGATCTTAAAGCAAATTACATAAGTATACTATTTCTCAAGGTCATAGGGAAAGTACAAGAAAAAAAATTACAACACACATTCTATTTGGAATCTTAATCATAAGAAAATAAAAGGAAAAAGAAATATAAAATCGATGCATAGTTTTTCGAGCTGTTGTTGATACTGTCTCTCGCAAATCCATCACCATTCAAGAGCCTTCTTCCTCGAGCAAAACTAAAACATGAATCTAATACTGCGATATATAAGACACCATTACAATTTCAAATACGAAATGAAAAGGGTAACCTTGGGTAGGGGTCTCATGAAACAATATGAATTTATATAGGGAAAAATAGAGGAATACCATAAAGTATCTTAAATTTTTTAATTAAATATTTGGGGGTTATGAAAAGCATAGGAATTATGGATACTATTAAGAGTAGAAGTTAAAGAGGTGTAAGTTCAGAAAATGAAAATTTTAAAACAAATAAAGAATAAAGATAAATGCAAACGATATTTAAGTGCAATGTGGCTCTGTTTTAGAAAACTACTAATTTTACTGGTCATTTGGGCTTTATTACGCAAATGCATCAGGCTTTTTTTTATTTTTTTATTCCATTATGCTAAATAGATTGATTAAATAAGATAGTTGAAGGAAAAATGTAAAATATTAAGATAAATTGTCATAAATTTACATATTAAATATTTGGGGGTTATGAATATGAAAAGGCAAAAGTGTTATTGAGATTATTAAGAATATTGGTTAGGAAGATAATGAGGTGAGAGTTATGAAGATAGAATAATGATAAAAACTCAAAAAAAGGAGAAAAAAGATAAATATGTTTCTTGGCTTAAGAGATGTGCCACATCATTCTTGTTAATTGTGGTTTGTATAACGTACTACTCTAGTTAATTTAAAGATGAAGAGAGGAGGACGGATAAAAGTTACTAACGGTTGATGGGCTATATATTTTGTTAAGATATATATATATATATATATATATATATATATATATATATATATATATAT
>NW_017673509.1:0-1217 GCF_001879085.1 Nicotiana attenuata | reverse complement strand
CTTATATATATATATATATATATATATATATATATATATATATATATATATATATATATATATATATATATATATATATATATATATATATAAATTTTAGAAGTATATATATATATATATAAATTTTAGAAGTTCAAGACAAATTGATTATATTTTTTCTTTTTTACCCTTAATAATTAATTATCTTAGAAGACTAGAAACATATTACTTATGGAGATGACACATAAATTGAAAAAATATTTAATAAGGGTAAAGTAGTCAAAAACTATTCTTTCTTAAGGGGCGTGCACAAGAGAATCACGAATCATATTATGTGAATTGAGACGGAGGGAGTAAGATATTTCTTTCTTTGCCCACTATATTTACTGTTGGGTTGTGGATGTGTTTAATTAATATATTAAATACTTAAAAGAGGGTGAATGGGAAATGGAGGGAAATAAAAATTTTGAGTGAAATTTTAAGTTCCCCCCCCTTGGCAAATTGGCATTGTCCCATATTGGAAGAGGAAGAGGTTTTTTATGGGTATATAAGCAATTGCTCTTCTTCTAGCTCTTAAAGAGTTGAGAAGAAGGCAAGCCTCGCGTCGTCGTCGTCGTCGTCGCTCGCTCGGCTCGGCTTAGGCTTCGGCTTCGGCTACGGCTACGGCTACGGCTTCGGCTTCGGCTTCGGATTCGGATTTGGATTTGGTCAAATGATTGATTGATTAACTTTTTGGACCAAATTTATTTGTTAATAGTAAAATATTAACAGAAATGTTATTAAATATTTGTTTTAATAACAAAATATTAATATTAAATCCAATCCGTTTTTCTGTTTTGGTAACAGAAAAGTAACTACCCTCTTCAATTTTCCCTCTTTATTATTGAGTAAATGGCCATTTATGTAATGGCATTTATGCTGTGGGCGTTTTGCATAAACAGCCATTCTGAAGAGTTGCACCTCTTCAGATTTCAGCCTAACTTTGGCTATAAATACAACACTATTCTGCTCAGAATTTTACTACGATTTTCTGAGTTTCTTCTCCTTCTTCTGCATACTTTTAGCATCAAACAAAGCAAAAAGTAAGTGTGATTTGCTACCGAACTTTGTGTTCGCTGAAACACTGGGGTTTGAAGTACCACTACACCAGTGTGTAATTCGTTCTATCCTGGGAGGAAATAATCCATAACCTTGGGTACTAGGAGGGGATTAAATTCCTTAAGGAAACACTGTGAATT